>NW_017100427.1:1588421-1618506 GCF_001263275.1 Habropoda laboriosa
CGAGAGCAAGTCTCGACACGTTTACTCTCAGACAGTTGAGCTATGCTCTCCGACAGTCAAGCTCAGGGGCAGTGTCCACCCGCCAGAGATACTCTCGAGAGCAACTCGCGACAGTTTCACGTTCAAAAGGACTCTTAGCTTCATATTTGGCTCGATGTACATTCAACGACTCTGGCTCGCGTTTCTTATGTTGGCTCGCAAAAAAAAAATATCACGAATCTCACGCGATGTTATGATACGAAAGGTTAATGCTAGGCCCATGTCCCACGTGCGAGAGAGACTCACCCCGAGGTTTCTTACAGCGAGCTAAACGCGAGGTAAACAGCGAGCAGAAATCGGGCAGGACGACGCGTCCTCAGTCAGTGTTTACGAGGCTATCGGACGAGTGCCTTGGCAAACGACGCTTATATCGCGCTACCGTAGGCTTGTAGAAAATTCAGTGCTCCCTCGAATAAAGCGGTTTCGATTGTGCGTGGATTTCGAATCAATTTACGTACTTAGCATATTCGTTCCTGTGAATTAAGTGCCGCTGCATACAAGAAGTTAGTGCACCGAATTCAAGTACACAACGAACAGCTCAGCTTGGGAGAAAAATCAAACGAGAAGCATGTCTCTGCGAGCTACGCAGCTACAGTCTCACGGTATGTGTATGCGTGAATACGTACACAATCGAATGATTGAGTTAATTAAAAATAGAGAACCTACGTATAGCTAATTAGATCAATTACTGCAATAATTTCGTTTTATCGTATCCTAAGTTTATTTTTCTCGTAAGAAGATGTATTATAGCTATGAAACAACAACAAATCAGGTTTTTTGCTGTTGTCTCCCCGAGATATATACATACTCTATCCTTTTCTGGAAAAACACTGTCTCTTAGTAAACAACTAAGTCTTTACACACGACCTACTTCGTTTGTCATTATTCTAACGACAATATACGACAATTGACACGCAGTACAGGTGATCAGACTTCATTTTTTCGTAAAACCGGGGGATGGTTCCCAACTACGCGGATTTCCATTTACGCGGACAGTCGACCTCTCTAAACCTACGCGTAGTTCGACAGAACACTGCATACATATACATATATGTTTAGACTGATATGTGAGGGCATACTTTTTTCTCTGCCTTTCATAGGATACACAGTTAGAGTCTTACTTTTTTATTGTATTCCTGTCATGACGATTATTTTATTATATTTACGATAGTTTATTATAACTTTATACATATACATATATGTTTAGACTGATATGTGAGGGCATACTTTTTTCTCTGCCTTTCATAGGATACACAGTTAAGAAATGCAAATTCTGTTAGAGTCTTACTTTTTTATCGTATTCCTGTCATGACGATTATTTTATTATATTTACGATAGTTTATTATAACTTTTATCACTTCGAGATTGGTTTCTGATTGCTTAGAATATAAGCATCATGTCCTCATAGAATTCCTTGTTTCGATTAATTTGTCATTAATTATTTTTCATTATTTTTCGTTTTTATTTAACACTAATGTACAACAATCTTTGTAAATAATACTCAATATGAGTTTCTAAGTGGTTAATTTACGAACAGACCATCATCGGAAGAAAACAAGACGGAATATTAAGGTACAAGTATGGTCATACTCTTACCTTGAACCGCATTTCTCATAACTTTCCCATCATTTCCGGGAAAAATAACAATTACATTTTTCGTTCCTTAGAATGCGTAGAATCATGCTGTAAAAAAATTTTTCGTTCCAGCCGTATGCCAAAATTGACCTTTTCTTAGCATCCTCCTTTTCCATCGCGACTGAATAAACATTGGAGAGTGTCAGAGAGAAATCCATGGTGTGTAGAAGTGGCGATGAATTTTTTAAGTGTAGCCGCTGGCTGACGATTTAGGGATAAACTGTCGATGGAATGGTAAGCCGTAAGCCCGTGACAGTAAGTCTCGATGTAAACTGCTGGTTGCGGAAGGAGAGAGACGAATCCTGTTAAGAGTCTTCCGAAATATTTCGTAAGTTAAGCAGTGGAAAGGTAAGAAATGTCCGAGATTCTCGTTTGTTTCGTGCTGAATGTCGGTTTTAGTATTGGCTGTTTGTACAATAGGAACGAGATATATTATGTCGAGAGGAGTGAGGAAGTGAAATATCTCTTCTTTGGTGGATTCGTGGTTGCGGTAATTTTGTGTCTTCTTTTTTCTCCAAGTATATAACTTAACATCGCTATGAAGCTTTCTATTATTAGTATAATTAACTGCGACACGCCAGCTTGCTATTTAGGTCGCACATTTATACGTCCATATTTCCAGCTATTCCTAGAATTTGTGTATTAGGAAACGTACGCTTTGAGAGCGCTGAGTTTCTCTAAAGAGATTACTTGACACTTCCTTATAGTTAACTTCTACAGTGGTTCTGTTATTTTATTTTTCTTGTAAGTTTGTGTGACACTATAAGTTTAGTGTTAAATAAAAATTTAATTCATCTAGGAAGAATAGAGCTCCATTTAATTATCTCTTCTTTGGTCTATTCATAAACTATCTTCTCTTTTCTTTTCCTTTTAATTTTACATGGAATTACTCATTTACTGTTAAATAAAAATTCAATTAAATTAATTGTCAAACAATAACTCTAGGAAGAATAGAGTTCCATTTAATTATCTCTCTGTTGCTCTATTCATAAACTTCCTTTTCTTTCAGTTTTCTTCTTCCAATTTTTATATGGACCTACTCGTTCTCAGTTAAATAAAAATTTAATTAAATTAGTCAGCAAATAATGTTTCATTTAATTATCCCTCCTTCGCTCTATGCAATAATTTCTTACATCAACCTTTTCATCGAATTCTTCCTAAATCTTCCATCCCCTTTCTTCTTCAAATCCCACACCAAAATTCATTTATTACAAACTAATCACCGAACAATAAATCCAAGAAGCCCCACCCAATAATCTCTACCTAGCTCTATTCAAATTAACCAAACACACTAACCCAAAACACAGCTTCCCAGCTCGCAGTGCCAAGTTTCCCAACTCCTTGTCGTCTTATTAACCCGCAAAAAGCCGAATATTAAGGCGCAAGAAACGATATTCTTGGCATGATCGCGTAACCGTTTGCTAAGTGACACGCGATAAGTCGTGATCGGTTTAGCTTAAGTCTCCTTTATCTCTTGATGCCATTACCAGCTCTCTCTCTCCCTCTGCACCGATCTCGGTCCGAATCGTACAAGTATCCGTCTGGATGCATCGATCAACGTGACACGATTACTGTCACGAGACACACAAATCACCCTGTTCGACACCCAAAGGACACTCTCTCTCTCTAAGCTTGGACCTTGACTTGGTGTTACTCACCTACGATCCGATAAACCGAACAGAAGACCACGGTCATCACGACGAACCACGTGTTCCAGTAATGACGATTGTTCACAGTGGCGACACCGAGGAACATGAATATGATGGTCTCCGAGCTGCTCGACAACATTTTCATCGTGTATTTCACGGTGGTGTGCGACTTGTGCGAGATATTCGCCTCGACGTAATTCTTCATAGTGATGCCGCAGAAGGTGATCCTGCAACAAAAAGGTCACGGCTAATCGACGGGGTCGTAGCGAGGGAACAGAACAGAAGTGGGAGGGAATGGGGGAGTGAACGCGACGGGTGGTGGGTTTGAAACACGCGTATCGATCGCTAAGGTAACCAACAGCCAGGTTACACTGTAACGTCCGTCGAAATTAATTCGAAACGTAGCCTGCGATCGGGACGTTTACGAAATCGACGAGGTTCACGGGGCAACGACGTCGGTCGCGATTCGATTTACGACAGGAACGTGACCGTCGCGGCTACCATCGGTTCTCCACCGTTGCAAATTCGCGCACACGTCTGTCTGGTCGTACGGCCTTCGTTTCCGGCTGCTTTACGATCTATAGATCTCTCTCGCGCGCGTTTCTGTACCGTGATTCGCGCTGGTTCTCGGTTTACGAGTGAAACGCGGGGGAAGGGGACAGAGGTACTTTAAATTTTAATCGACGTTTCGAGAGTTTCGAAACCGGCAGAATAGGGGAATCGATGCGAGAGGATTGAGAAATTGGATCGAAGAGCGGGGGAGGGATGATCGGTATTTGGTAGGGAATTAATGGTTGCTGCGACCTGATGAGGAGGCAACGAAGTCTCGGTTCGGCGGATTATAGTAATAAACAACTTAGTCAGATTTGGCCGCCAGACCGAGGTGCCGACGTTCGGAAGGCAGTCAGACAATAGGTCCCAAAAACACTCGGGACCATAAAACATTCGTTACCGGGGATCGAATTTGTTTGCAACTTTGGAAGTGACGTGGTGCAAATGATTACTCGCAAAGTGGGTAACGAAAATATATTTATTTAAACGTAATGCTTAAACTAATTTCAAATGTAAACTACATGATGCGCGTAGAAAGGAAGTCTACGACCAAAGGCCTCCTCGTGCCTTTTTCGGGGCTCCCTGGGAAAGCCCCAGGAAGTGGGGGCGCGGGCCTGCATTGCCGAGGCGATACTCTTGCCCTCGAGGACGAAGAAACTCGGAGATGTTTGGAAAAACATCTCTCGATTCTTCGCCTCGAGGGCCAAGAGTCGCCAGGCCTCAGTGCGTGGTCCCCCTCGTGGCGGTCGCCACACAACAAATTCGGTCTCCCAAAAGGTCACAGTTTTCGTCGACCAATAGCAGAACACACCACGTTTTCCACCTCCATAACACAACCACCAATCAGAACCAACCTAATGCCTACATGACATCTACACACCTGAAAACCGGCAGTCACAGTAAAACGAGTGCACGAGACACATCGTCAAAAAGAAGAATAACCGAATTTCAACAACCAAGTTTCGATACACCTCGAACCAGCGAGAACTATCATCAACCTGTGCTAGAACTCCTGGTCATAAGACTTGATCAAAGTCCACGACGCAACAATGGTGTTTGGTATTTTTCGAGTGTCGCATCGATTAACTCTTTGAGGCTGATAGAGTCATTGTATGAGTTTGCAAAATTGTAACCAATAACTTTGATCAAAGTCCACGACATCGATTAACTCTTTGAGGCTGATAGAGTCATTGTATGAGTTTGCAAAATTGTAACCAATAACTCAGAAAAATAGTTGGCTTTGGCATAAACTCGTATACTTATATTTTAGGCAGATAGAATTTTGAAATGGTTCGACTTGGAAAGAAATTCGAATAGTGACCTAGTTATACGTTCACGTAGTAATCAGTATCTCAATACGGCATGTAGTCCTCCGTCCTCAAAGGGTTGAAATTAAAGGGAAAGTGGTTGGTAAATGTCGTTACCAGGTTGCTTACTATTTTTTAAATATTACACGTGTTCACTGATGATATCTACTTCGATTAGTGAAATTAATTAATAAAGCCTGTCGAATGCAATTGTTATAGGAGGAGTGAGATCGGTAAGCTGGGAGAAATGATCGGTATTGGTAAAGAAATTAATCTTGTTGTTAGGTTATTTGTTATTTTCTAAATGTCGCATCTGTTAACTGACGATATTATAATAAAAAATCGCACTCGATACGCGTTGAATTGAAGGAACAATGATCGGTAAATATTGTCATCCCATTGTTTCTCATTCAAAATTAAAAGAATCGTTATCCGATTGTTTATTTTCTAAAAGTCACGCCTGTCAACTAATAATACTTCGCTTAAAATTCTACTCGATATGCATCAAATTGAAGAAAGAATAATCGGTAGATATTGTCACCCGATCGTTTGTTATTCAAAATTAAAAGAATTAAAAGAAAAACGATTCCCAAATATTGTCACCAGATTCTCCACTATTTTCTAACAATTACAACCGTTAACCGATGATATTTGAATAAAATATTGCACTCGATAAGTTGAAAAACCGAACCCCGGAATTCGATCCTCTTTCTATTTACCGATCCACATCGATTTCAACCTCGCTGTATAAATACCCGTACATCTTAAATGTTCTAAATAAACAATAGCCGTCGGATTCGTTAAAGCCCTGTCACTGCCACCGGGCATGTATTCGAAACCGGTCTGTTTGTCAATCAAATACAGCGGAAGCTTTCTGTTTAATCGTATAAATAAAAATCGCGGGCTGCAGCAAGAACTAGCGATTACGGGTTAAGCATATTTGAACAGTTATTACATGGGGCATACTTTGCATCGGGATCGATCATCGTCGTTACCGACTTTCCCGGCAAACGTGTAAATAATAGACTTAACGAGAATCATCGCCGACATCGTGAAGCTTCTGAAGGATTTACACTAGACTTTCCAACTATTTTCGATTTTGCACGAATGTGTATCGTCCAAGGAATTATCGCGATCCTGAGCGGAAGTCGTCTGTTTTTGAGTTTTTTTCTGGTTTTAAGGGGATACGTTAAGGAGATTCGATAATAAAACACTCGAAATTTTAGTTGGTCGCTTAAATCTATCACTACTGTTGGAGGTTAGACGATTTGGAAATTTTCTCTGTAGGCGCTTTTGAATATTTTCTTTCACTGTGCTCTTGGCACCTTTCGACACATTTTTATGTTCATTTTGTTGGATTATAAAGAGAAATGAGTATGTGTCTGTGTAATAGTAACGGCAAAAATAATCAACATACTGAGACAGATTAATATAAATATATATATAGAAATAACATAGTAACCATCTGTTTAGTATGGGTGACGCTGATATGTTTTTTTTTTCTCTCAGTGTCTTGTCTATGTTTGTTTGATCGCATAGCGACGTGCCTTCCTCGCGTATCAGAATAAAGAAGATTTATAATTAAAACAATATCTTTTATTTATTACCATAATTCTAACACATTTAATCTATAATTTTGGCCCTTTGCTTACTTTCACCGTAACTTAATAAAAGCAATTTAAATTCGGTAAATCTTAAATTTGGATCAGTTTAAACTTTAGTGAATAAAAATTTCAAGTCGATAAATCTTAAATTTGGATAAATTTAAATTTTAGTCCATCAAAATTTCAAGTCGATAAATTTAAATTTTAGTCGATGAAAATTCGAATTGAAAATTTTCTAAATTTAGAAGCGCCGAAACGAAAGATTTTCAAGTCAGAATCGAAGATCTATCGTCCGCCACGTGCGTCGCGTACGAAAATCTGTCGCAGCGAAACGGTTAATAAACAGTTGCGCGTTTTAGTTGGAAACGAGTACTCGATCAATTGTCGCGTTACACACGGCGAGGAGACATGCACATTTTCGACGAGTATAGACGTAACGATTCGCGTGAGAACCGGCGAGGTCCGTTTTGGAATTTATTGCTGGGTCGAGCGTGTCGAGAAATGAGCTGTGCTCGTGCCGCAAATTTCTAGGTCGCTCTGTCCACGTGCAGGCAATTTCGCTTTGTTGATGTAAACAAGGGAAATACATATAACAGACGAATCTGAATATATTCTCCGATAAATTCATTTTCGGGGATCTTATAGTGCCTTATTAATAGAACACCCGTTGGTAGTTTTGTTTAGCTTCGTTAAAGATCGCCGAGCGTATAATTCTAATCTAATATTAACGCGATCGTGCAGTATTAATGCGGAATTATTAATTGTCAAATTGATAGCGCGGCTAATTACCGTGTATCAACGTGAAACCGTGGATTAATATAATTTGCAATCTGTCTAGAAAAAAGTTCATTTCCAATCGAATCGTACAGAAACTATTACACGATTCAAATTACATTCCTTTGCTGAAGTTAGTATCACACTGTTGTCACAGTTTCCAACGTGTTTTCTCATAAGTGATAAATATTTGAGTAAAATAGAAAAGGACAAAGTTTCGTTAGTTTTCATACATAACAAGATGACTTAAATAAATTTTCCTAATTTCCCAAGAATTAGTATCACACCATTAATATAGTTTCCAGCGTTTCTCTCATAAGCGATAAATATTTGAGTAAAATACAAAAAAGACAAAGTTTAATTATTTTTCGTGCGCAATACAAATTTCCCAAGAGCACCTCGAATTTTCTCACGATCCAAATAATTTTGCAATAACTATATTTACCCTTGCTTCGTTCCCAATAAATATCCCAACGCTCACGAACAAGCTTCTCCACAAAGTGAATCTCCATTTCCTCAATTACCAAGAACCCCAAAATCCTCAATGCTAACTCCAACCCCTCTCCCCAAAAAATCCTGTCTCAATTCCCTCAGAAAAATCGCGGTAATTCTACCCTTCCAAAAACGAACAAACATCCTCCCTCGAGGTAACTCTTATCGCACCAATAAATTTCCACCGTGTCTCCTCTCTTAGATCTACCTCGGAAGGTGTCTCGATCACGCGAACAATCGTCGTTCTCCCACCTTCTCCGCGAATGCTCGAACAAAGAGATTAGAGTCTACTTACGCGAGTATACTGGACATGTGAAAAATCTCGGCGTTCAGGTAGGCCAGGTAGGCCATGACGAATATGAAGATCGGCTCGATCACGCGAACCTGGTGTGTGAACCTGGTAACGAAACCGGTGGCGAATCCCCATATCACGCCGATTATCGTTCCGCCGATCGCCACGACGAAGAACGACGCCAGGCCTGACAGCACGTCCGTGTAAAGTATTTCCGTCGGTCCTATCTCGCTGTACGCCTCGAACATATGGTACAGCACCTGCGTGTCATTCAACAACCACCGTTTCACTCGCATACTGTTTCGCCGATTAAGAAATTCCGCGCGAAGGGATTAGGATTCTCCGGAGTCTAAGTGGGAAAATGGGACAGGGGGCCAGAAGTCGGGCAAGTTTTAATTGTGTAGCTACTTGCTGTCTCGAGATTCGACTTCCGGGGACTTTGGTGGCAAGTAGACCGATTAACCTTCAGTTTTCCTTATCGATATCGCCCGGAAGGATTGTTATTAGGACACATTTAGATTGGTAATTATGGAAGTTCGAGAGTGTGCGTTAAATGGTAGGGAGGAATGAAAGTTTCGGGACTGTCGGTAAATGGAATTATTCTGAGTTTGGTTTGGATTGTTTAGGGAACGTGATTGTTCAATTAGGATTAATAGAGTTGGAGTGGTATCGGGGATGAAATTTAGGGGAGATATTTTTGGAATATTGTTTTAAATAATAGATAGTGTATGGGTTAGATAGAATGCTATTCTGAGGAATGAAATTATAACGAAATTTTGGTAGCTTTGTTCTGATAATCTGAAGTGTGAAATGAAATATTTGAATTATGTATTTCAAGTGTTTTTTGATAATGAAAATAAGTGGAGAAGTGATATGACATAGATAACGATAATATTTGACAAAGTAAATTTATTTTTAGTTGAAGTACGATTATTCGTAAGTATCTGTGCATTGTTGGAAATTTTCATCGTTTAATTACGAATAAATTGAAAATAAATTGAAACAGTCTGCGAATTAATGCGGAAACGAATTGCCATCTTCGTATCGCGTCGTGTTTTGTTCATTTTGCAGCAATTTAAATTGGATATTCAGCAGTTTGAAATGTTTAGGGGATCTTTGTATGATAAAAGGAAGCATTGAAATTTTACTAAGTGGAACGTATTTAGAGACGTTAAGTCTCTGAATTTATACAGAAGCGATACTTACGACGGTGACAGCGTCGTTCAACAAACTCTCGCCGAACACGACGATGTACAGGATCTCGTTCACGTGAATTTCCTCGAAGACGGCTAGCACAGCGACAGGATCTACGGCGCTGATCAACGCGGAGAAAAGAAACATTTGCAGGAGTGGCGTATCGAAGCCGAACAGACCGCTCTTACCTAACACCCACAACGAAGCGCCTATAAACAGTTCACGATGGTAAAACAAGGTATTAACAATGTTAGGTCAATATATTAACCCTTTCGCCGCGACAGATTTCGGTACGATGATCGATAGTATTTCGATCGATCGAAAATTTTGCAAAGATTGAAAAACTGTCTGTCGATCGAAAATCGAAAATCTTTCGTTTCGGCGCTTTAAAATTTTGCGAAAGTTTAAAAATCATCGATCGATCGAAAATCTTTCGTTTCGGCGCTTTAAAATTTTGCGAAAATTTAAAAATTATTGATCGATCGAAGATCTTTCGTTTCGGCGCTTTAAAATTTTGCGAAAATTTAAAAATTATTGATCGATCGAAGATCTTTCGTTTCGGCGCTTTAAAATTTTGCGAAAGTTTAAAAATCATCGATCGATCGAAAATCTTTCGTTTCGGCGCTTTAAAATTTTGCGAAAATTTAAAAATCATCGATCGAGGCCCCAAAATTTTTCGCTTTGGCGCTTTGAAATTTTTCTATAACTTAAAAATTTCTATTTTAAATTTTGGCGTTTTTAAATTTTGCAAAAATTTACAAATTTTAATTTTAAATTCATCGTTTAAACACGACAATTTAGAAATTAATTTAAAAATTGGGGCGGAAGTAGGCACCGGACAAAAATTAAGGCGAAAGTGTGTGAAAAGGCGCCAAGAAAGCGCGAGAAAATATTCAAATCTCCAATAGGCGTCGAGATCACAGTAGGAGCGAATTTTCAAGCAGCAGTGAAAGGGTTAATATACCTTAAAATTCGATTGCAACGCAAGTATACAGAATATCGAAAATGCAAGTAAATAGAATTTCAGTAAAACAACTTTTCTTGTCAAAAAATGTACGAAAGATGTAAGTTGCTATTATAAATGAATACAGCAATTCTTTCACAGATCTGTTAATCTCCCTCGATCATAAATAATTCTAATTACTTCCTCCAGTTAATTAAACACGAGTTTCATCTCGGAGAAGATTGAATTTTAAAAATTGAACAGGAAGCTAATACGATTTGGTCCAGAGGCAGATATGAACCTTTTCATTCTTTAAACGTTTTCATAGCACAAAAAAAAAAGACTCTTTCATATAGTATACATATATGCGTCCACGTTTCTTTTTCAAATGGAAAATATGATACGTAATAATCCACACGATCTTCCATGATATACACAGTGGTGAAATTTCTCCAAATATTCGAATTCGATTAGATTTCGTCGAACAAGTATTCTCAATTAATTTTTTTATCTTCATCTTGCAATATATAATTCAATTCAATCCTGAACGATAATTCTACTGTGCATCATTTAAATACCCTGATACGATACATTTGCCAATTTGATTTGTGGAAATTTCTGAGCCCGATCTTCTATAAAATACTAAATATTTCTTCCCCTTATTCCAAAGAAATATTCCATTTCTCTATTTTCCTCCGGAACTGTAATTCTATTTATTCTACCATGCATCGTTGAAATCTACCAACGCATTTGTCAACTCGATTCGCGGAAATTTCTGAGTCGTCCGATTAATTGGTAATTCACTGTAAAAACTGCTCACCCTGAAATCCTTCGATCTACGAAGGTGCGCGCGCTCGTTACACGTTAGCCGATGTTCATATCACCGATAATAATAACGGAAACGCGTCATTTGTTACGCGCGATGTCGCTTTCTCGTTGCGTCTTTAATTATAACAAGCACCGTCCTATACACTGTTCTACGGTGGAAAATCCGTGGACGTTTCGTAACGGCGAAACGACGATGAGCACGCTGAACCGTAAACAGAAATCGCGTGGGCGGTTCGACGTCCGCGCGTTTTCACTCTCGGCCACGCTTAGGCGCCCGCGCGTGTTCCTATGTACAGGGTGATTGCGAAACGCGGGGCTGAAATATGAGGAAAAGGTCCACGACGCGTGTGTGCCGAACCGGGAAACCCGGAAATGTACTCTGCGTTATGCAAGAGTAATATTGAGAATGTTGGGATTCGTTTGATACCTTAATTTTGGATTTTAAAAGTTTCCATCGTACTTCCTCTTTTTTTTTTTTGGAGGTTACGTGTTTGGTTTTTGTTGTTTTTGTAATTAGTCTTCGTAGGGATACTAATAGGGGTTATCGTAAATACCAAATTTTAAAAAGAAAAGTGTTATGAATTTGGAAGCGATGGAAACTTTTGCGTAGATCTAATTTATTTATTTTGTAAAATAGTTACGATTGTTTTTATATTTTTCTCAATGTCAACATTGAATTAACTGTAGCGCTATCGTAAATACCAGATGTGAGAATTTAAATAAGAAAAGTGTGTTATCGATTTGGAAGCGATGGAAACTTTTGTTGTAAAACGATTAATTTTATATTCTTTTTTTTAATGTGAATACTCTTTGTGCAAAAATTGTTGACTGAGTTTCAAAATTGGCAAGCCGAATAATCAATGGCCAGAAATGTAGACTTTGTATTAAAATACACTTCTAAATTCGAGGGAATTGTCAAACTGATCTACAAGTTGGAAGAACGTCAATTGGATGGAATTATTTGTGGTCGTTGAACGTCTTCGGCTAAGTTTAGAGATCAGATTTATCGAGATTTTTATGAATATTTATGTATCCCCGCTGGTAATATACGCTACCTGCCAGAACTTCGGAATCACCTGCCAATTTACATCAATATCGAAACTGCTATTAACTCTTCGTAAATTCGAAATTGACGTTGCGGAGGTCAATAGCAATTTACTTCGTTTCGATTTGATTCGAATGATAACAAATTCTCGAAATTGCTAAACTTTGCGATACACGGTGATCCCGAATTTTCCAAGATTAGATCCCTCTGTAATCAAATATTTTCGACTTTTCAACTTCGTTTCAACTAAGAAATTTTCTCGAGTTGGAAAAACTGAAATATCATCGACTTGTACGTTCTCTCCGTCGATTTCTCCGAGCATTACTTGAAGTGAGTTTAGCGTCTAACGAAGAGCGAATCTGTTCTTCCATTATGAGGACTAATTAGCTGTGTAAAGTGCCCTTGCACGGTCTTACAGCGTCAAAGGACGTTTATAACTCGCGAAAGATGTCTTTCCAGGCTCGCATCAATAATCTCTTAAACAGTCTCTGCCCACCTACTACTTCACTATCACTCTTTGCTCCCTCTTGGTCGTGCATCTGTTACCAAACGTACCGTAAAAAAAGAACTGGAAACAAGACGGCGGAAGATATAACCGAAGCGATAAACGAGGAAACAAAATTACGACCGAAAGGATATTTCATACGAAGTAGTCGAATTTGTCCTCGGACGTTGGAACGGAGGATGAAAATTTACGTTCTTTCCATGAATTCGCTAAAAACCAAGAAATACAAGAAATTGCTTTCCATTAGGAAGGACCATTCATCTCCGTTTACACTTAAGAAACACCCACCCTGGCAATCTCCTCAATTTGCCCGCCTACTTCGCAATCATCCTGTATACAGATCCACGACCGAACGTAAATAAAAGATCGCGGAGATCGTAAATCAAGTCAACCGAAAAGCCACTTTAACGCGGAAGAAAATCTCGCGGAAAAAAAAGAAAAGAAAAAATGCCGAAGGGAGCGAGATAAAGTACGGGGAACACTCCCCGTGGTTCTGGGCGTCGTTAACGCGTTCAATTTTACCAACCTATCGACAAAGTGTTAAATATAGTCCCGAGGACGGCGAACAGAAGTATCGTCCCCAGGTGGTCGAAGAACAGTCGGTTCGGCATGAAGTAGCCAGCGTCCAGGATAATGGGCGGCAACATGTAGAGGAAGAACGTGTCCGGCGTTAACGGCGACACGTGGACGCTGCTCGCGTGGAACAGTAAGACACCAACGACAACGCCGACAACAATCAGCAAACAGGACTCCGGAAAGATCTTGCTGAGCTTCGGCGCCATGTGAAAGCCTGTGTGCATATATAATCGTAACTTAACACACAGAGACAGAGTCTCGAGACACGTCGTTGGAACGGAAAAGAAGGAAAAAGGGAGAAGAAAGGAAGCGTGGTGAGAACCTTTTCGTTGGCCAGGCTGCACACCCGGCACAGCATGCAAACAATTGTTCCATTATTAACCCTCGTTCGGCGAACGCACACGCTGCGCGTTTGGGCCACTTTTAAACCGCCTGTTGCAACGTGAAATTGGTCAGCTTGCTTCGTTTCTGGTTGTTAACGAGGACAGTTGGAAATTTCGCTGATGGATTAATATACCGTCGACAGTGTCAGTTTTGCAATCTGGCGATTTATGTATACACGTGTGTGTTGTATTTTTAAAAACTTTTTTTTTTTTTTTTCGATGGATCAGATGGACGATTTTTGACGACGTACTCTGGGGTTTGGAATTGAGCGATTTTAGCGGTTGTAACTTTTTTCCTAGGCGGTATCTAGCGCAGTAAAGAGGAGTAGGCCTTTTATTCTTGTGAAAAATATGGAATCTATAAAAAGCTTTACGATACGAGTATAGTACTTGACGAGCACGTTGCAAACGCGATCGATGCTACTGAGAAACAAGTAGAACCTCTATTATCCGAGCCTCCAGTTTGTGGATGTTCCATTAAGTTCTCTGAACACTCTATTATCTGTACCGTTGTATTCTGTCCCCTTTCGAAATGGAAACATTCTACATGGACTCGATGATAGTGCTTTCTAACACGGTGTATAGCTATTTATACAGTTTAACACAAACCTAATATCCCGGCCATTTGTGTAACTCTCTAACGTCCAGGGATTAGCATCTAATGGATAGAAATAAAGGGCCAGAGAATCGAGCAATTTAATAGCAATTCTGGCGAATTTAGTCACCGATTGCCTAATCGTAATTATTTTTAATAACCCAACGCGAAAAAGTGTGTATGTATGTATTATTGGAAGAAAGAAGAAGCGACAGAAATATCTGAGCAATCTTGGACCGAAATAAAATCGATTCGTACGGAAGAAGCGAGTGAAAATAAACAGAGTGATCTAGGACCAAAATATAAAATACGAAATTTATTCCCAGTAGGTCTAGTTCTCTAGAAACGATAGCAAGCGAACCACAATTTCATCCACGTTTTATAAATACAAAAGCTCATGCAGAGAGGTGTATACAGGTTCAGACGAATGTTTCAGTCTCAACACCAGTCTATTTCAAACTTAATCTACGCTCCATCGAACAGCCTTTCATCTATCGTAACAAGCTACTCTACATAACTCCAAAGACATCACAGCGAAACTTTCATCACAGACCAAAATTGACTCTCCACCGAGAGGTTCGCCGAACGAGGGGTAACAAGTCAACATAGTTCTCCGATCCTCCCACGCGACAGAATCCACAAGCAGTGTCTCCCAACAGAGACCAAACTAACATCCGAACTGCTTCAAATTCGACGTCTAAATAATTCCCTACCTATTTTCGCGATGCTGGCGAAGAAGATCCATATACCGATCACGAATGGCGTCTCGACGCGATGAAACTCCACGGACATGATCTTGTACTCCGGTTTCGCGCGCTCCGTGTTCCCATCTTCGATCGAATGAGACGCCATGTGCTCTATTGTGCCAGCTCCTTTGCCCTGTGCAGGTGACAAGCTTCGAAACGACACGTCGTCGGGCAACGATCCGTCGATGGGACCCATAGGACCGAAACTTTTGCCCGGATAAGGTTCCCTTAGATCACGAGGGAACTCCTGATCGTCGACGTTCGGTCCGTGTATCGTGTAGTCGTCGATCGGAATCCTTCTGTCCGGTTGGATATTCTCAGGTACGGACTCGTAGAACTTGAGCAGACCTGCCTGGCTGTGTGACGGCCAGCAGGCGAACAGAAGGATCAACGAGAGTGCGATCATCGTCGAGGAAACGACGACACGTGGAGCCATGAAGACGTTACTCGGCAACGACGACGTCGATGCTGTTCACGGGGACCGCGCTGGTTGTTCGCGCTCGTCCTCCGATGCTGAGTCACCCTCAGTACCATCAGAAGGGAGCTCCAGCCACGAGGAACCTGCTGCAGCCTGAGTGGCTCTCCTGCTGTTTAGAGGGATCCTTCACCCTTCTCGTCTTCTCTCTGCACGCTAGCTCTGTTCCACCAGACGATTGTTGTCCTTAGAGAGGATTTCTAGAGTATGTTTGGTTACGTTGGAACAATTCGATCAAGGATCTAGCCTTTTGTTTTCTATCACACGTGGAAGACGATCGTTTTCACGGATTAGTACAGTACAGAAGTTACTCTACAACGCGATACACAGTGTTTGTTATTGCTCTTGTGGCAGGTATTTACACTCGGTTTCTCCAGTCTCTCTCTCTCTCTCTCTCTCTCTCACGTCACTGTTACATTTGCGATAGGAACTACAACTTGTCGGTGAACAGTTTCTTCGTCTCTTGCGATCACTGGCGGAAAATTCTTGGAACACCGAGGAATTCGAGGTATCGATTCACAGACACGGCGGAGATCCTGCTGGCGAGGTGAAGAACACACGTTTCCGTCCACCGCTTCGATTCTCCTCCGTGTGTCGCCTCGTTCGGCTTCTATATTTGTATCCTGGCCTGGTGTGCGAGTGCTTTCTCGTCGGCCAATCGAGTATCAGAGCCGATTTTCCTGTGTCAACGAACTCCACCGAGGGGAGAGACAGGTGACGACGACCTAGGTGGGCGACCAAAATCGAGATCCATTTTTGGTGTCGGTTGGACAAAAGTGAGAGACGCGCGCTGCGCTTTGGGGAATGCGCGGGCAATTTGTTTTGATACTTACCGCGACGCCCGTTTCACGCTACTTCTTCCCAGCGAGCGTGGCTTCTATCCGGGCTCTTTATTGGCCGGTTATCGACGAACAAGCGAATCCTCGTGGTACGCAGCTGCAACAAGAACCAGACCGGAGGAGATGACAAACTACACTCGGGTCGGCTTTTATCAAGCCTTCATTTCCAACAACGTCACGTTTGCGTTCTTCTCCGGCGACAATAAACTACCTCGCGATTACTATCGATCTTCTACACACAGAGATTACCGTAATCACAGTTGAAACAAACACGTCTGATAAGAAATGCACCAGAGACGTCTCTCCTCGATCTTTCCCTCGATTTTCCTCTTTCACAGATCCTTGGACGATCTCGCAGAGATTGCGTCGAGTTAATCTAGCAGAGATCGAGCTCGGCGAGACGCGCAAGCGAGAAACCGAGAGGACAGGTCAATCGTTGGTCCAAACTACTAGTTCCAAGCGTCAGCTAGCTTCAGGAAGCTTCACGCTGGCACACGACGGTACACGATCATCCTGAAGCTGTGACAGGTCTTCGAGGTGGAGAGAGAAACGGATCCTGAACGACGACGTGGCGGCCAGGTAGTCGATGCATCATCGTGAAGTCGTTAAAATGGAAGTTGCGTAGCCATACGTTCCCAGGTTTCAGCGGTGCGCTTCGATCGACCGTCACGGCAGCACTGCGCGAACCGAAACGTCGACACGCGCGCCGGCTCGCAAGCTACGTCAACGTCGACGTCGTGCACACGATAAACACCATTGCCACGAGCAGGCAGCGGGATCAGGCGGCTAAGGGCACCAGAAACGCTGCCAAAAACGTGCGTAGCTGTCCGACGAGGTCACCCTCGACGTCGCTACTGAATACTCTCGATGGACGTACCGCTTTCTTTCCTTCTCTCTTCAACGTCTAGATCCCTCTGCTTCTCTCTCTCTCTCTCTCTCTCTTGCTCCCTTTCTATCCACCCTAGTCTCGTCTCATTTCGACTCGTACCACTTTCACGAGTCTGTCTTCGTCGGATACAGCAGTTCTCCTCGCCCCTCGTATACGACGCTACCTTCCAGCCAGCTGATCGTTGCGGGAACCCGCGCAGGCGTCGCGACGCCTCGATATAGTCTAACGCGACGTCGCTGGGTGTGCATGCACGCGCACACGGCAGCCTTCGAAGGTTTGTTGTCGAACGTCCCGCCGCTCTGGAGTCGGCCACACGAATCGCGTTCGAATTGGAATTCTGTATGGTTGGAATGATCGAGAATCAGGCTGGATAAACTGGTATATTGGATGGCTCGTTGAATTGTGGTTGCACCTCTGTTTGTCGAGGACAGACACCGAATTTCGGGATTAGAATTCGGATTCTGTTGCCTGGAATCACTGTGTTTTTTCTGTCGTTTTATTTGTTGTTGTTTTGTCGGCTATATACGGTAGTTATGTGGAGTAGACATTTTTTTTTCATTTTTGTTGCTGGTTTCGGTTTGTGGAGATCGCGGGGTGTCGGTTCTTTCTCTTTTTTTTTTCGCGGTTGAAAGGTGTAGAGAGGGTAGGTCGGGTTGGTTATATCGACGTCACGGAATCCAATCGAAAGCGACCTTAGCATTTAAAGGAGAGAATGTAATGTAGGTTTCCACGAGTTTGTGTTTCAAGAGGACGATTTCTTTCGTTTTTCACCTTTTCCCCGGGTTTTTTAGATCTTGCTTCGCAGGCGAAACACGAGAATTTTTAACGATACGTATTGCGATACGTATCGCTTCTGCGGAATAGTTTTTAAGCACGAGAAAGTTCGCTTGCGTTAAATTATTTTTAACGTTCGTTCGGTTAATTGTGGAAATTTTCTCGACTTTCTATTTTGACTGTCGTTAAAGGTCCCTGGCGAGTCTTAAAATGATCAAACAGATCAATCTCTGGTATTTATTATTTACTGGCAAATTTTTAAATAATTAAGCAAATAAATCACCGATACTTATTATTTCATTGACAAATCTTAAAATAATTAAGTAAATAAATCACCGATATTTATTATCTCACTCACAAATCTCAAAATAATTAATTAATTGTTTCTCTGACAGATCTTGAAATAACAGCGAAAGTGACGAACCGAATTTCTCTGTCCAATTTTGTCGCCCAAAATTCTCTCATTTTTTCCCGTTTTTCCTTCTGATTTCTCGATTTTCAAAAGTGACCTCAGGTATGTAGAACGGTTAGGTAGAGGTTCTATATCGAGTCACGGAATCCAAGCGAGAGCGACCTTAAACCAGCCGCGTCACGTCGCCGGATCTTGGAGACACCTTTACCCTTGACCTTGTCGCTGTTGCGCTAGCAAAATGCTCCGGTTGCCTCGACATTCAGCTCGCTACTTGCCAGCCTTTTCGATCATACACCGCGACCTACTGCTCGCTATCTTACCCTACTTACCTTTTTCTCCTTTCTTCCTTCACACGTGTCGCGTCTTCTCTCAGCACAGATGCGGCTGATCGGTTCACGAATATTCTACTCGCAGCTGAAATAAAGACGATCTACGTACATATATACATTTTTCCTCCCGGATCCATAAAACGGTAGAGAACCTCGATTTTTACATTGTTTCGTTCGATAACGACGCGATGATTAAACAGACACCGTTGATATAGAACAATGCTCGTTCGACGAGAACGATAATGGAAACTGTTAGTTATTCCTCGGAGATCTTTTCTCGTGGAAAAAAATCGGAGAACCGAATAACGAGGGAAACGGTGCAATTACTAGATGTAAGCTGCCGTTTCAATTATTCCTATATACGTATCAGAGGAAATCCGCGATAACGTTCTTTTTTCCCCCCTCTCGTTCCGGTGCTCTTTGATTTCCGGCTCGGACCTCTGCGAACGTAGACAATGGAAAACATTTGTTTCGTAGACGGTGAACGGCGATAGGTAGGTGTATAGGTGCGCGTCGATATCGTTTCTGTGCGTATCAGGACAAAGTAGTAATCTTTTTAGTTTCACTCGTGTTTGCCGAAGAGAGTAAATTCGAAGTGAAGTGTACTTTTGTTTCGAGAACGTTCAACGAGTATCGGTTATTGTTTACGCGTGTGTCGAGTAAATGTGACAAGACGGTGTTTTTCAGGAAGAAGCTTTACTCTTCTTTTTAGTTTTTTTTTTTATTCACGTTTAAATGCGATTAGGGAAATCATTTTTCGACACGTATGTTGAGCATGTTTTCGAATTGGATAGGATGTTACCATTTGGTATGCAAACAATTTTTGCGTGGATCCATTTCTTCGATGTACTGGAAATTCTGATGCAGCGAAAATGGAGCACATGTGTGCGGTAAATGTCAAACGTAGAGTGGCAGAGTTTGATTAATCATTTTGTATGTACTTTACGGAAATCTTGAATGTAGCGTTACCTTGAACTTCGTCCAAGTGTATCGTACTTCTTCTGTTGCGATGCAAAAATCACGGATCACTTTATTATCGTCTTAGGTCGCGAAACGTTTATAAATATCGCCGCCTCTGGACGAGTGAGTTAAAGACCGTGGAATGGAATCGATGGAACGCTCGATTCATAAAAATTTGGTCGCTGTGTCTATAGGGTGATTCATTAAACAGAGGTTGCTTTATTAAGTTTTATTAAATAGCTTTGAAATGGTGAATACAGTGTAGCAGACTATTTCAGACGTTTTAGAGTCACTATTGATCGAGATATCGAAGTCATTGAGTCGTTAACCTTAGTGAGCTTTTGCGTTCGATTATACATTTAAGGTCTTTGGGTCTTTTTTGACCCAAAGTGATCATTAACCTTAGTGAGGTTTGGGTCGTTTTTGACCCAAAAGTGATCATTAACCTTAGTGAATTTTTTTATTACACTTAAGGTCTTTGGGTCTTTTTTTGACTTAAAAGTGGTCTTTGGGTCTTCTTTAACCCAAAAGTGTGTCAAAAAAGACCGAAAGACCTTATCTGTAACGATTTTTATTACCATCACGCCGTATCAATCTAGTGTCGCCAATAAACTTGGAATACAATATTAAGGGAAGATAAACTTAATAAAAAACAAGTCGACAATAATTCAAAAAAGACCCAAAGACCGCATTAAAATTAAGATCATTTCCCGTCAACATACACGTTCACTTGAAATTTCCAATTTACTCCTCCTATTCCTTACACAACACATTACACTCCACCCAGAAATTCTTCCTCACAATTCCAACCCCCAAAACATAAAAGAAATTTAATTGAAATTAAACCGTCTAAAATTTCATCGTACATTTAAATTCTACCTCTCGCCCATTTCCCCGGAACGTTGCAGAAAGAATTCATTCAAATTTTCAACGTACTATTAACATCCACGAGATGGTATCTATCGTTCGATCGATACGTCCCTCTTTTTTCCGTTACAATTTTTATCGCGATGCGACATCAAGGGCTTTTCGACGAGGCGGCAGATAATAAGCTGATTGATAAGCGACAAAAATCTAATTCGATCCGGTGGCAATCGCGACCATCGTCGGTTTCACCATCGATTCTTCATTGATGACGAGCGTGTTGCGTAACGTTCGAGCGTGAATTCTCTACTACAGCCGATATCGAGAGGACGGGTCTCTCTCTGTCGCGCAGCTCGAATCGTTTGACGAACGTCTAAATCGTAGACGAGAAGGGAGGGAGAGAGTGAGAAGCTTCAGATAAGAGCTTATTCCAGGTGGTTGCACGGTGAACCTATTATCAACGCGGGTGAAAACCGGTTTCTCGAGCTGGTTACGAGAGCACGGTTGACACGTTTTATTTACAAGAGACGCGCGCAACAGCACAGGGTTGCGAGGGGATTTCTTCTTGGTTTTCTTTATCGGGCGCAGAGAAGCGAGGAGAGCCGCGCCGCGCCATGCCAAGCCAGGCCAACCTCGCTCACTCGCTATTGATGGTGGCAATTTAAGCAGGGTGCACACGCGGTAAACGAGACCGTTTCGATTTCGAAGCCGCTCCTCCTGCTCGTAAATAATTCTGCCTTTGCCAGAAGCGGTGTTGCTTAAGCAACGAAACGCTCGATCATAAGGGGCTGTACTAGCGTGGCTCGCGTGAAAAACCCCGGAGGAGGGATGAGCAATGACGGCGTCTTCACTTCCGGTTACGTGTAACCTACCCCTGTTTAGGTTCGAAGAGAATTTAGCGAAAGGTGTTTCAGTGTTTTAGTAGTTTAGCTAGTGTATCCTATTTTGGGAAGTTATCTTTGTTTTATTCATTTTTACATTGTTTGTATTATAATTATAATTAATTAAGCGTAAACGCGTGATTTTACTTGAAGGCGAAGTTCGGCAACGTGGAAATTGAGAAAAGTGCGAAATTCCTTATAAAATATGCGAAATTTTAGTTGCAATGGGAAGTTGGGCAACGCGGAAATTCGAAAAAATTTGAAACTTTGCGGTAGTGTAGTTTAAGTGACGCTAATTACGAAAATATTTTTCGTTTCGGTAATGAAACGGTTCCAGGGGTTGGAAACACCGTCTCGAAGTATTATCGCGAATATTTACGAAACCGTGGGAGATGTGGGAAAAAAGTTAAATTTGAAATTGTGCGGTTCTTGACGTTCTACATTGCGGTGCTGGCAAAATTTCGAAAAAAGAGTGTCGAGGGCAAATTTTGACACAAGAAATGTTTTTTGAAAATTCTACGCTTTGGACACTTTTCGAAACAAATGAAAAATTGCGTAAAATATTCACATGTTCGAAAATTTGCGAAATTTGATATTTCAACGAGTTCGCGAATTCTATTCGACGCTAGTCCAATTTTCCCTTCTTTTCCCTATTCCTACAATTACCACGGGGACTTTTAATCGAAGAAATTAGAGCAGAAAAGAGTTGGACGAAATTCTCTGTCAGGAATTGCGAAATATTGTTCCGCGAGGGAAAGTTGAAATTGCTGTTTCGAAAATTAATAATGTGCGCTGTAGGTAATAGTCGGGCGCGACAGTGTGGGGTTTGTTTGGAGTGAATTTTAAATTCATTCGAACAGCTTCATAATTTTATTTGCATATTCTTTGTTCCTCTGATTCTCCGCCTGTACACTTTTCCACTGTTCGCTTCCTTGTTTCGTTAATGTTGCTCTCGATTGTCCGCTCTCCCCTCCGTTATTACAATTCTGTTTGTCGTAAATTAACGATTGCTATTCCGTCCGCAAATAATAAATAGAAAATAAATTATTATCGATTTTATTATTCTCCGTGCAGTTCCTGTGTGTGTGTGTGTGCAATAAATAACATCCGCGGAAAACTAATTTGGACAGTGGCGAACGAACGCGGGCACAATATTAACTGCGAAAATGTCATTTTTAGAAAACAAAAGAAATCGACGAAAATTCCTCGCTCGACACCTTAATTCTCAATTATAAACTCTCCGCAATCAACGCGCGAATCAAATTTGTAATTTACAAATTCTCGCGTTCCTCAAAAATGATCTTCCACAAATAAAAGAAAAATGAAAAAAGAATTATTCCCAAGTCGTCGTTTCCCAGAGAAATTAAATGAAAAAAATACTTTTACATTCCTCGAGCTTAGTACAATAAAGCCCACCTAACAAATTTCCCGCGCAAACAATTGTTTTCTTAAGAGAGAAATATTTTCATGGAAACAATTATTTTCCTTAAAGAAAAAATTGTAAAGCTAGCTACGATTTTCAGGGTTGGTCTAACCCCCGTAATGCACTCGATACATTATCAGCGGGCATCATAAACGCGATCGAAGGCGGCAGGTTTAACATTAACGAACGATTTCGCGAGAAGCCTTCGGAATTATATATGTAACAATTACGTTGATTTACGCCGATGTTTATTTAATCTGACCGATACACGTACACGCTCCGGAGCGATTTCCCGTGGCAAAGTACGGGTCTACGTGACGTATGATTCATGTCGAAACTGATAAGGGTTATTTTGGAAACAAGAAGTTCGCGGGTACCGCGTTTATCAAAGACTTTTTGCTGCGAGCCCCGCGATGTTACCTTGCGAAACTTCCAGCCAACTTCGATTCGTCTTATAGAATAATAATAATAACGATATTTTCTGTTTCTTCGCATACACATTGTGTAGTATCCAGGGGAGAGAGAATCGCGCTCGTCAAAACGACGGAGATAATCGATTTCGAAACGAAAGATAAATATCGGTTGCTCTGAATAACGATAAATCTTAAGCCAGATGCTGTTTAATTCTCTATTCGAGACAATTCGCTCGATGGACGACGGGTTCTATGAAATATTACGATCCTTGCCAGAAATTCGAACATTGAGAAATGATTTTACGACGAGGCAGGGAAGTCGTCTATCTCAAACGTAGAAGTATTGTACAGGATGATTTTGACGTGATAGAAAATCCTTGGAATAGTAACAAAGGTGTTGTAGTTTGTGATGAATAACAAATTAACCCTTTCGTTTCATTTTTATTGGAGGCTTTTTTTTTTTTTAGTTTTCTGGTGCTTTTATTAACGAACCAGAGGTTTTTTAATCCCGAAGTGTCGCTGTCGCTTCAAAGCACGATCGTAAATTTGGAGAAATTTTTATACAAAATGTGTTAAAGTTAGAAATACGTTTTTTCGTGGTTTTCGAGAGCACTGAATGGCAAAAAAGTGGAGTTTTGAAATTTATCGTGAAATTTTCAAATATGCTTCGAATCACGTTTTGGCTCGATTTTCCTTAGAAATGGAATTCACTCGATCAAGCTGAGGAAAATACGAGCGTTAACGGGTTAAACGAAGAAAAAATATCTACAATTCGCTGTTTCTTGTACACGACATAAATAAACGAAGATAAGAAAGCAAATGAAGACACGCTTTATCGTTCAATCGTGATTACGCAAAGGAGACCGTCGAACATTATCGAATGGACCGATAAAATTTTCATGGACGACTGTTAACTGATCGAGAGTAACTGGTATAAGATTAAGTATTATCCGGTTCTTTCTCAACGGTTAAATACATCTACACCTGGAGTGTCTAAGAAAAACCAACGTTCATTTCGAACTTTTTAATTAATTTTATCTTATCACCGGCAACGATATCCAATTTTCTTATGCAAAAATATCAACGATACACGTTTGATCGATTCGAAATCAGTTTCGAGATTATTTATTCTTCGTTCGACTTGGATGCGTGATGGAAACCACGTAAAATATGCGCGCCATTTCTCCAAGGAACATAATGCACAGTATGGTAACGCAGAGCAGTTCTTGTCGTACGTGGTGGCAGATGATTCTTGCTGTCTCCGATAGAATTTGAGAAATGGTGGCTTCGGCGGTGTAAGTTGTCTTCGCGAAGGCTAGATTCTCCAAATCGCGATGCAGATTCCCCTCCTTTGAAATATTACCCAAAGATTCGCGCTAAAAAATACTCCATCTTTCCTCTTCTTCGATGCTTCTTTCTCACACAACGCGGATTATAAACGACGGAATTTTTCAGTTAATCGTTTCTTCTTCCTCTTTTTTCGTCGTCGAAATGGAAATTCGACGATACAGAAGAGCGGCCCGAGAGAGATAATTCGCGGTGCATCTTGCAGACACGTTGCGCCAATTGTAAACCAATCGATATTGCGACACAGCTTTAATTTCGTCCGGGAAAATGTTACATCGTCCCCCGTTCGTAACGTTGGGGAGGACATCGAAATCGAATCGGGGAAAAATCGATTTGATCGCGCGGCATTTACACACACCGATGTTGCCCAGGCGAACGAATTAACAAGAAACAGAAATAAAGAAGAACAATTAACTGCGCTGGTATTCAATTTACCTTTCCCCCCTCTCTCCCCGGTGAACAAATTGAAAATGTCCTGCTATTCCAACCCCGTGGTATTCTATAATTGATCTCGCAAAAGATAAACACAATTTCGCAATAACTCCCAAAAAACGATATGAAAAATCGTTCAATCTCTTTAGCCTATCAAATTTCCCTCTCGAACAAATCCTTCTCTCTCGAGTTTCCACACGTTCGACCGTAAGTTACAAACGGGACACCCGGTGTGTGACGGTCGGTGCACAACTGTCCGCAATCCGCTTGTAAGCGACCCCGGTACGATAAGAAAAAGCAAAGGGTCGACGACGAACTCTCTCTCTCTCTTTCTCTGGTCAGAGATTTTTCAGCGGCGAATGACGAAGCATTCGGTTCCTCGCTTACATCCTCGTTATCGTGGTCAGACAAATCGGAGCGGAGGACGATAAAAGTGTCCGAGAGGCGGGAGGGAGCGCGACGGAGCCAGGGAAAAGTGTCCGCCCGCGTTTTCCCACCGGCACACGATATCGATTTCCCGTTAGGCCACGTGTGCCGCAGCCTTGACTGTTAGGCCGTGAGCGGAGTATTTTTTGTGTTTTCCTTCTTTTTTTTTTCCCCCTCTTTCCTGTTTTCGCGATCCTCTTTTCGCGTGTTCTCGCGTTCCAACACGTTTCACAAGCAATCCGTGACGACCGAGCCACCGGTAGTCCTGGAATTTGTAAGCGTTGCTTTCGAACCGGATACCTGTTCCGGTATGTCTCTCGTATTGCAAATCTGATTCGAAGAATGGGAAAACGTATTGTACGAGGTTGTACAGTGATGATGCGTTCGCTGTTTGCAATTCTGTGTATACGTGTTTCTGGTTGCACGAGTGAGGACGTAGAGAAGGAGGTGGAGAATTGTGATTCTGGTAACGGGGACGCGTTGTCCTATGTTTTGCCAGCGATCTTCTTCCCCTTTCTTGAGCTGCAGCAGGTGTCGAGGTGGTTTTGCGTGTCGTGGATGTTTTTGGTGGAATTGCGACCGGCTGACAGGGCGCGTTTCTGTGAATAAATATACCTACCCCGGCTCTCGGAATAATTGGAATATCGCGTGTACCGTATTAATTTTCCACGGATTTATTGAAATTTTAATAATGAAAGAAGTAATACCGCCGATTGCTATTTTGGCGTATCAACGTTGATCGTTGGGACGTATTGTTGGAGGAATTTTGCTGTTCGCGATTGTTGACGGTTAATTGAAACGTGTAGGTGGAATGTAAATTACTCCCGGTGTTTTCTAACGGGGGAATGTATCGAGAAGTGATAATCGCTGATAATTGGTGGAAATTTTGGACATTGTGGTGATAGAAATATTCGACACGATTTTCTTTTAATCGACGATCGTTCGTCACGTGTTCGATGTGATATCTGGAAAAAATTAGAGATAGAGTGGCGCAAATTGACGAATCTTGTATTTTGAAGAATGGAAAATTATTTAGTTCTTTTTTTTTTTTAATTCTTTTTAGTCTAGTATATGAAAGTTTCGTTGAAAGCTTGTAGGGGTAGTGAAGCATTTTCTTCTGCAAATGATGCTTCGTTATTTGATAAATTGTTAATAAAGGGTGCATGTAGAGGAAAGTAGAATGAAACAGTGTATTACTGTTTTTCTGTGGTACGAGCTGTAAAATAATATTATTAGGAAGAGAAATTATTCTCAGAAGAGGATCTTAACGAAACCTACGTATTTTGCGATGAATTTTATGTTTATTCGAAATCGTAAGAGATGGAAACAACTAGTGAGTTAATTTAGGCATTTAGGTAATTTTTTTGAAGAATTTATTGCCAATATTTAAATTTTTATAATAATAGGTTAAATATACTTGCAGTTGATCATTAAATAATTGTAGATGAAATGACGAACTCGTAATTAAAACAAGGACCTAATCAGAAATATTTTTTATTAATTAAAATAAGCCCTAGCAGATTTCACACATTTCTGCCAACGAATCACAAGTGCACTTAGACTACTATTACGAAAATCAGAATAATGCCAAAAAATTTTTCAAACGCATTTTTAATTATTGAACATTTCTTTCGTCAAAAATTATCTAAATGCTTTAATTAACTCCAGGTTATCTGCTTCAATTTCTGTATTAATATTCCGCGTTACCTCTGCACTATGTCCCAGTTTTAATTCGATAAAGAAAATCACTCGAATCTCATTGAAATCCATTTTCCATTTCTAACATACCCTTATCAGCGAAACAAGTCTTGCATTTAAAACAGTACCCTAAACGTTTCACGTTTCTTTTAAATTCACCTTCCATTTTAACAACTAACGTGTTAAACTTTCTCCCAAAAAAAGTGACCAAAATTAGTTATCCAAAGTTCCTCTAGAAAAGCTTTCACGATACCACGACGAACTTGGGAATAGAGATGACTCAGTGCGATATCGCAATGACAGAAGTAGCTTGCGAGTAAAAAGGGAGAGACCAAGGATGGAATAAAGGAAGAAGGGGAGATATCAAGGATGGAATAGCGAAAGACAGGGAGAGACCAAGGATGGAGCAAAGAAAGGAAGGGAGAGACCAAGGATGGAATAACGAATGACAGGGAGAGACCAAGGATGGAATAAAGGAAGAAGGGGAGATATCAAGGATGGAATAGCGAAAGAAAGGGAGAGACCAAGGATGGAATAACGAATGACAGGGAGAGACCAAGGATGGAATAACGAAGGAAAGGGAGAGACCAAGGATGGAATAACGAAGGAAAGGAAGAGACCAAGGATGGAATAACGAAGGAAAGGGAGAGACCAAGGATGGGATAAAGAAAGAAAGGGAGAGACCAAGGATGGAATAACGAAGGAAAGGGAAAGACCAAGGATGGAATAACGAAAGACAGGGAGAGACCAAGGATGGAATAACGAAAGACAGGGAGAGACCAAGGATGGAATAACGAAGGAAAGGGAGGGACCAAGGATGGAATAACGAAAGACAAGGAGAGACCAAGGATGGAATAACGAAGGAAAGGGAGAGACCAAGGATGGAATAAAGAAAGAAAGGGAGAGACCAAGGATGGAATAACGAAGGAAAGGGAGAGACCAAGGATGGAGTAACGAAAGACAGGGAGAGACCAAGGATGGAATAACGAAGGAAAGGGAGAGACCACGGATGGAATAACGAAAGAAAGAGAGAGAAGAGAAAAAAAGAGCGATTGGCGGTAGCTCTGGCATCGTTTCCAAAGTGCTGGATTTACAACATTAATTTTCCTGATGGACAAGTACCGGCTAATGGTACTTTAATGACCGAGAACTGTATTGAACCGAGCTCGTTGACCATGCGTACCGTGACGCATCTAAAATCAAGATTTACCCTCTCGTGACGCTGATCAATGACCGACTCTTGGGGCGATACACGGAGACCTCGTGTTCGATGTTTGCGGATCCTTGGGATTCCTTCGCGTCGTGCAGATCCGCCTCGAGTTTCGGTTTAACATCTCGCGCTTCGAGTGGCTCTTCCTTCACGCTGCTGAAACTCCGCGATCTTGTTCAACCGTTGCCTCACCGCCAAGATGTTTCCGAGAGATACCTTCGAAATTTCGTCGATAAAAGTATCTTGTACACCGGTTTGTCGTAATAAAGGTCAATAGGAAAAAAGCGTCGAGAAATTTCTCTCTCTCTTTTCCTTTACTTCACTCACTCTTTGGTTTCTTACGGGACCGGTAGGATTTTTACGAGGAGTCGAGAAGTAGCCGCAAACGTAATTATACTGATTGTTCAGAGTCGGGAAATCGATACTCTCTCTGTCTCTCCCTCTTGTCCCGTTCGCGAAAAGATTCTCTTACGGTGTGTAGTTGTTGAGAGAACTTCTGCTGTTGGGGAGATAATGAAAGAACTGAGTGGAACATCGAGTTCTTTATTTTGCCAGCTCCTTTAAAGCTTTTAGTGTCAGCGTTACGTGCCCACTGTAATCTATTATTGTTTATGTCATCTCCTTTCCTTTTTACCGTAAGCAGAATGTAAATTAACGAGAGGAACGTGTCTAACAGAGTAACTATCTCAACGTACAAACAAATCTTTCTTCTCTCGTCTCCTTCAATCCTTTTATCTTCCTTTTCTTTCGTATTTTCATTTCTTCCTCTCTTCCGGGCTGGGTTTGTTAAAGTTCTTCGAATTACTGCCGGTGGTACATGTGTTACAGGAGAGGGCGTGAGTAGCAAAAGAGAGTCGAAATAAATTCCACGTGGGTGGAGCGATCCTCGTTGGTTTTTGTAGCTTTTAAATCTCATCGGGCGGCTCTCTGGGTCATTTTTTAGGGGACGTCGGGTAAGCCATTCAGAGCGAGCTGGAGAGGGTGACACTTCTACATCAGCACTTACAGTCTCTAAATCTAAGGGTTGACGGGACTTAGCGTACTGTATTTTTCAACGTCGATTTTCTTCGCGACGAATAAACCCTTCTTCGGAAACAAATTTCCACTGTTATCGATTTTCCCCCCCCAACCTATTTCCAAAATAATAGACTCTCTTCCCGGTTCAGTATCTTTCGAACAGCTAACATTCCAGGATTTTCTATAATGTATGCCTTTTCTACGCATTGCGACAGTTGTACAGGGTGGTCCATTTTAATCGATCCGTCGAATTCCGAGTTCTCCCCGAGAACTTCTTCTATCAATTTATCAACGAAGACGAGTGTTGGCTCGATCAATCGAGTTCGAATTAAAAGCGAAGGATTTCCCTCGAACTGCGTCGTTTTAAAAAATTCAAAGCAACCGGCAAAGCTAGTTCGAAGCAAAGAAGCGCAAAAATGAAAAAGGATAGGCGCGCAACTGCTCGTAATTATGCAAAGTCGTCATGAATGCAGAACGCTTTTTTAAAACGTACGCTTCTTTTCGGAGAGAGAGAGAAAGAGAGGGATATCTACTGCA
>NW_017100427.1:1618709-1619719 GCF_001263275.1 Habropoda laboriosa
GCACCCTAAAATTCGTTCCTCGAACCGCGCGCTTTTTCCCTCACTCCGTCGATTTTTCCCACTCCCCGGGTTCTGTCGCTATTTCCCAGGTTTCCACCGCGGGAGGAATCACGAAAACACGGCTGGTTTTGGGCCGCGTTGAAGCAGGAGGAGGTTCAGAAGGTGTTCACTCGAGGAAATGGCTCGCGGTCGAAACAAGTAAAATCCCGTCGCTTGGCCGGTTTTTCTTCCCGATTTCCCCCCTACTCTCACCCGCTGTTGATCACGCTTTGATCATGGGCCGGCGGCGCGTTAATCAAGGCGTAAACTGCGCCTCGCTCTTTTTCTTCGCCCGTTTTATCACGGCCGAGAGGGCCGCCGCGTTCTCATTTCCAAGTTCAAAGGACTCCCTCTCTCTCTGTTTTTCACCGACGTCGTCGCGTCGTCTCCGTTTCGCCGTGCTTGTTTCCCTTAATACCCGATGCAACGCGACCTCTCGCATTCTACACCTGGTTCCTTTGATCAGATGGGGGAGAGAGGGGAAGATGTCGGCGGTGGGACCCTGGCGGGCTCTGATAACGATAACGAGGCGAGGGAGCGCAAGAGAGGCTGGAAATAGAGGGTGGTTCTGGCGTGGGAATTCAAAGGCGTGGAAAACGAACGAAAACGAACGAAAACGAACTGGTAGAAATATTTTCGACCGGTTGCTCCTGGTTCCGCGAAAATGGCTCGTTTGCGTGTCGGACGGGCTGGCCGGGCCCACGGATTTATCGAGCACGATTGAAACGTAAAAGCGACGTTACACGGCTGAAGGATCGTGTAGTTTAAAGCGTTCCGCGAGCAACGTCGAGATAACAAGGCTTTTCCTTTTTCTGCTCTCCTCTTTTTCGCTCTTCTCTCTCACTCGACTTTCCCTCCTCTTTAACCGGTGAAGTCTATAATGATATTACGGTTCCTCGACTCTCCGCCTCGAGTATTCTCGTTGCAGCTTGATCTTTGTGAATCGGAATAGTTGTATCTTGAGAAGTTTC
>NW_017100427.1:1619738-1637878 GCF_001263275.1 Habropoda laboriosa
CGAAGGGAGAGAGAAAAATGCATCTGTTTCTGAAAAGTCACTCTCGGTCGGATAGCAGAGGGAAGTTTTAAGTATCGAATAATGTTTTTGTTTGCTCGCTGATCATCGATCCTACGGTCCAATTCTTTCCGGTAAAATCAACGCAAGTTCTTTTTTCTCCTCCCTTTTATCACAATACACATTGTACTCTCTTTCTCTCTCTGGCTAGTTTGCATTTTTATTTGGTTAAACAGATCGACGAGGGTATATGGGGTAATATTTTTCTCTGAATTTTTACGTGAAGTTCTCTCGAATCAACTCTTACCTTATATACCCTTTTGCGAACAGAAAATTTTTACTCTCCCTCTGTGTGTGTGTAGATTTTAATTTGAACTTCACGGTAGAGTAATCATTCTCAAACACGAACTTCATATTTTTCCCATTACACGGCATTTTCTCTATTCTCTCGGTGTGTGTATAGAGAGAAAAAGGGAGAGAGAAAAATATCTGGTATTATTTCATATTCAACACGTTAGGAATTCATTTTTCAAGGATTTTCAATGGACACTTTTACCTGCGATGTAGATATATGTATATTATAGGGGAGACTTGATAGAAATTGCGAACGTTTCCGCCGATAAACTGGCGCTGATCATGTTTGAGGATCGCTCCGTCGTCTTTAATCCCTCAATAATAGCCCTCCCCCTATACTACCTGATATGGATTCTCGTTCCTTCGTACATACGTCGCCCTCCATACCACCTGAGCATAGTAGATCCTCATTTCTTCGCATGTCACTGGCCTCCATATCAACGCCGGTACGTATAGATTCCAACAGCAATTATACTCTGCCGCTTTAAGGGTCATACACCTATATATTACGGAATTAATTATCGTCAAGACCTAAAATTCCCAGCTTTTCAACACATAGGTATGGTGCAACCATCGGCCAGCCTCGAATATCCGATGAAACAAAATGCACCCTCGAGGTTTTACTAGTTTAAAGCTTACTGCAACGATTTTACACGTTTTAGATATTTACCAGGTCGATAATTCGTTGAACAAATATAATACTCGGGCAGGATTGCGTGCAGGTACGATGTTTCGAAATAACTCAATTAACGGCAGGTTTACCTGCGAAGCGTTATTGCGTTTTTTTTTTTTTTTTTATTTCAAGGGCGTTTCTCAGAACGAGGGAAATTAAACGAGAAGATCGCCAATATTTGGGATCTTTTTTTTGGCGTGTGCAATGAAGAACTGTGTTTAACTTTTTTATGAACGGTGAAAGGATTTTTTCAATTTAATTCTGTGTCGGGAGGTAAAGATTTTTCTTTTCTTTAGAAGGAAAATTGGCTTTTGGAGATTGAACGAAATTTTTTTGAAAGATTTCTAGTCCATTTTTAATCGAAAAGATTTTGAAAGCCGTCTAAGTCAAAATTTAATAAAATGACGTTTATTCGTAGTTCAAGTATTGACATTTCCCATTTTTCAAAGTTTTGCAATGTGATACTTAGTTTAATAAGGATCGGTAGTTTTAATAAACAGTGTTTTCGTCATAAACGAAGAAAATCAGGGAAAATGACCCGCCAACCCACCGTCCTCCCTGTTTATTCAAAAAATCGAATTTTCAAAGCGCGATTACCAGAAGGAATCTCAGAAAAATTCTCGGCCGTAAAACCGTGGAGATAATGAGACAGCCTGGCTAAATTATCGTTGGAACCGCGGGCGGGGGTGGAAAAAATGTAGAAACACATAAATCCCCCGGTTAACTATAAAGAGAACGTCGACACGTGTGTACGAACGCTGTCGTAAGGGCAATTAAATTGATAGTTCCATTGATCCGAGAGAGCGACCGGGGGTAGTTTTCCATGCGGCACGCCCGCCGCGCCGTCTGAAAGGACAAGCTGGTAATCGCGGAAAAATCGCTGACATTTCTCGATGTGTCCCGTTTGCCTGCGCGAAAAGAAGTAATGGCTGCTTGAAAATTTATAGTGTCCTCTCCCGGTGACTGCAAACTTCTTCGCATGCATAAAGCCGGGGCGCGTTTTCTCGCGAATAGAGCGAACGATCGGAGGCGAATTGAAGAAACACCACTCGAGAGCGTTCGGAGCCAACACCGTATACCAAACTTCCCTCTTCCCGTTCGGTTCGCTTCTCTCTATCAACGCGGACTAAATTTCCTTGGACTCTGTAAACACTTAGGTGCAACGGTAAATCTTAAACATTGACACAAGATCGTCTCGAATAATCCCCGCTCCGACTCTGTCACGTCCTGGGACGTAATATTTCCCCGATTTATCGTTTCGACGGTTTTAAAAGCTTCTTGCCGACGCACAACGGGATTATTTGCGCCGGAGAAGAGGCAGGCATTAAGGAATTCTACATGCACACTCGAGAAGAACGGTTCCCGAGGAGCCGGTGTTTAAACAACGAAGAAAATAAAAGTAGAGTGGAGCGTGGCGGATAAATATTCATCGACGTTTAAAGTGGCAGGGTTAATTAGGAATGGAGGGGTGTCGGTGGAGTTTTCACGGGCAACGCCCTCGGTACGTCAGCGTCAGGTTGAAAATCGCGTGGGAACAAGGCTGAAACGCGTTCCAGTAATTACAGGAGCCGGGGCAAAAGCGGTTTTTAAATACGGGGATCGGCTGAATCGCGGCGGCGGCTCGCGTCGTTTCCGGAACGCAATTACCGCGAATATTCTTCGCGGGCAGGCTCGAGAAGTGAGAGAGAGAAAGAGAGGGAGAGAGAGTTGCGTTTATTCACGCTGCCGTGCGCCCCTTTCATCGCAGGCTTCATTTCATTAAGGAGACATCTCTTGGTGCCGGGCAACGATCACGGAATCGAAAAAGGGAGAGACGGACCGCTGCTCCAAGCAAGCGGTTTACCCGTTTTCCTTCTCCTTTCCCCTCGCTGACTTATCTCACTGATACACGGTGGTCCAAAGAAAAGGCTACAGAAAACAGAGAGAGAAAGAGGACGGCAGAGTCCGCTTAAGCAATCACATTTTCAAGATCTTAATATAGAGAGACACGTCATCGTACCGTTTACTCCACCCTTCTCTCGCAGCTTCAAACCACGTCCCGCTGTTCTCATCGTCATTTCCACCCTCTCTCTCTCTCTCCCTGTGGAACTGAGCAACGTTGGCCAGAGAGGTTGTGAACGCAGGCAAGCGGAGAACAAGAGCACAGGGGAAATGGAACGAGAGAGGGAGAAGCAGGGAGAGATAGGGAGTGGTGTAGAGCTGCGGTGGTGGGCTCTGTGCAAGAGAGAGGAAGGGGTGGAAATAACGGTGGCTGCAGAAGTTTTCGCATTGCACGTAAATTACAGACGACATCGATGCATCCGAAGTTTCCTATATTTGCAACGCTCTACCTCCCCCTCCTCATCCCTCGTTCTTCTGGGTGAAACAATCGCGGGGACCTCGATACTCCGCTTCCCTGAGAACCCCCACAGGATCTCTTCCTCTCTCCTCTAGCTGTCTCTTCCAGAGCTCCTTTCGTGGATCAGGACGTTCGTTGATTTACCAGGGCAACTTTAATCACGATACACTACCGGCTAATTTTATTCCTCGAGCCAAGCGGCAATCAATTTAATAAGGGGAACGCGAACGAGCGAAATAGAAGCTCTTCGGCGAGGAAGATAGTTTAAAGGGGGGAAAAGGGTGTGGGCTAGCGAAGTAAAAGCTCTAGGCACCCCCCCTCAACGATGGATCTTATTTTCTGATTATGTAAAAGCTAACGCGAGAGACGCGCTTCGCATAAGCGGACCAACCGATCCTCTCTCTCTCTCTCTCTCTCTCTACCATCCGGACGATTTCACGGGAATAACTTGCCGCAAATATTGGACTTTACTTTTATATTATTCGCGGTTAAATGGTGAGTTGTGAACACGATGCAGCAAGTCGTTTCAACTCGTTCCACGGTCTCTCCCTTTTTCAGTTGTTTCGTTTCCAGGTAGAAATTTCCCTCTCTCGATTGTGATCGATTTAGAGAAGCGGTGCAGGAAAGGGGTGAAAAGGACGAATTAATTAATTAATTAAATCGACGTTGCAATTTTATCGGTCAGGTTGGACATTTAAATCGAATCCTCGTGCTGTTCTTACGTTAGCTCGGAGTAATAGGAAGAGGTTCGTAGAGTACGGATGTAATTATGAAATGTGGTGCAGAAAGGTAAATTTTTAAATAGAACTGGTAAAAATAAGAGATGGTCGCGGTGAAGAGATATTGAGAGAAGAAGGTATACATAGGTAGGTTAAAGTCGATGTATATAAGTTTGAAAATTTCATTAGCAATGAAGAAGCAAGTGGAATTTACGGGCTAGCCAGGGTAGAGAATCTAGTGGAAGCACCGAATGAACGTCCAAATGAATAACCACGAAATCCGTTTCAGGCTAAATAATACTCGAGCCCTATCCCATCCGCAGGATGACGATTCCAGGGATTAGCCGACGTCGCGACTTAAACAATCACATTTTCGAGGCCTCAAACAAAGACCCTCGTCCCTCGTTATGTCCCCCCTTTTCCGTTTAGATGACAGCGGCGAGACAGGGTACACAGACCGTGGGGTTGCTCGAGGCCAGAGGCTCGGCAACGCGTGCAGGGAGAAGAGTTAAGCGGCTGAATTTGTCGGCTACTATGCGCTTTTGCTCTTCGATAGACAACTACAAATTCGTTTGTTAATGTTTCACTCTTCCAGTCGCGACGGATTTTTTCGTTCAAAGTCGGCGAAAATCGCGTCAGAATTTTTCGTTCAAAGTCGGCGAAAATCGCGTCGGATTTTTTCGTTCAAAGTCGGCGAAAATCGCGTCGGAATTTTTCGTTCAAAGTCGGCGAAAATCGCGTCAGAATTTTTCGTTCAAAGTCGGCGAAAATCGCGTCGGATTTTTTCGTTCAAAGTCGGCGAAAATCGCGTCGGATTTTTTCGTTCAAAGTCGGCGAAAATCGCGTCGGATTTTTTCGTTCAAAGTCGGCGAAAATCGCGTCGGATTTTTTCGTACGAAGTCGGCGAAAATCGTGTCGGATTTATTCGTTCGCTGAACAAAGATATGTAACGGGTGTCTCAATTTTTTCTGATCAAACATTGTCACTGTGTCCTAAATAGGTGTGTTGTAGGCATAAGCAAAAAGAAATGTATCTTTACGTATATACACTGGGTGTCTCAATTTTTTCTGATCAAACTTTGTCAGTGTTCTACAGATACAAGCAGGAAAAAATTTTATATAAACATGTTTGATGCTTTGTTAACAGAGTGAAATGTGGTGAATACACTGGGTGTTGAAAAGGTTTCCATCTCAGTTTGAAACTGACTTGTTCAGTTCTGTGAATAATATGCTACAGAGAGTTGTTAGGCAACATCACGACTTAATAGCTTCCTTGACGAGTAGATTTCAAAATGATATACGACACGCTATTCTAAGCGAACGACCTGAAAAGCACCCAAGAAAGCTTAGTTCGAAGTAATTTTATAGACAGTAAAATCAAAAGCAACGAACTCTTTCCTACACTTAACATACCGGTGTATGTACGTGTCTCCTTTGTGAAAGTATAAAATTCATAGCACTCTTGTGATGAGTTCTCCGAAAGAATTACATCTCGCTCCTACTCCAAGCTTCTGTAAACAGTTCCATAATTGCGTTTATTCCACTCCTTTCTAATAAGCTACTTACATGTCTCGTCTTTCGTAAATTTATCATCAAAGGTATCTAATAAAACAGGATCTACCGTAAAAAAAAAACAGGATCTTAAGTGACTAATTTACTTAGTCTTTCTTCTTTCTTTTTGGTAGCCTATGTTTCAGGAGTCACGCAGCTACCGATCAAATATTCCAACGTAATTTTCGAACTAAAACTTCTACCAAACTACTTGTTCTCTTTTTCTCTTCGACGGCCACACAGAAACGTGTCAAGCGTGCTATATCTTATTTTTATCACGCAAAAATTTCCCCAGGAATTCCTCTGTATCTAAGCCTCGACAGCTGAGTGGCCAGTTCTGCTACTAGATTCGCCTGCCTGGTCGTTTCGCTTCTAACGCGGCTCCGTTTTCCGCGAAAGAAGCGCGCTACGGTAACAGATAAAACCGGATAATGGAAAAACTAGCAACGGGGAAAAAAGCGGCGAAACGACGAAGGGAAAGATGGAAGGGATAAGAGTAGCAAGCGGCAGAGTCGTGGAAGTTTTGCGTCGAGCTCTGACTTTCGTAGCTGGAAAAACTCGAGGCTTGAAAAGTAGCTGAAAAGTTTCCCTTAATCAAAGCAACGCCGATCTAGAAATTGGAAGGTGTCTATTTTACATATATATGCATGTATACGCGCGTAAAACACAAGACGGGCCAGTAAGAGCGGTAGAACCGGGCAGAGTGATTCTGCGTGCAAAAAAGAGACGAAAATGTGGAATACAATTTTTTCGTACGTTGCTTCGTTTCCGAGATAATCGAATTTGAAAATTTGCGCTGTATTTCGACATATACCGGGTGGACCAAAAGTCAGGCGCTGTTATTTTAATGAAAATGATGTAATTTATATGTTTTCTTTCTGCAGATCCGTCAAATAAGTATAGAGGAACGTGTAGCAATAGTTATTTAGCGAATTGAAGGAAAGAAACGCAATAAAATGAGAAATTGAAAAGTAGGCTTCAAGTTGAATTTTCTCGAAAGTGAAGCTTTCTATGAATAAATTTTATTCGATATTTTCCGTTTGCTTTCTCATGTACAATCACGTACTGTCCGATTGTACAGGCATTATAACGGCGAGCGATAATTATTATTTTGCACGAGGACGAAATAGGTAGGAATAGCCCCGTGAATCGCACAAAAGCGGCAGTCTTCTTCTCTGTCTGTTTAAAATTAAAAAATGCACCATAAGCTAATTAAACCAGACGCGCTGGCGCTTCCTTTAAAGCATCGTTGTCTAATCCGCTCGAGAAGAGCAAGTGGAACGCGTTTGCAAGTCGTTGTTGCGTTTGTTAATTAAGCTCCGGCGTCGTTCTTTCGGCCGTAACGAGTGAAATTTTTCACGTGTCAAGTACTTCTGATCGTTTGTTCTGCCAGCTTGGCCTGTCCATGAGATTTTAAGTTTCCAGCGTCGTGCGAATAGAGGGAGAGAGAGAGAGAGATAGAGAAAAAGAAATGGAAATGAGTCTAGAATTAATATAAATATGGCCTAGAGTAAAATGGAACTGTGTCTTCTACGCGACTAACTGTTACGGTTATGCTAAACGTTTTTTACCAACTTTTCTACTTCCTCTTCAACTGAAATTTCCAAACTTAAGAAGTTAACTTTCTCCCTCTCTCTCGGAAAAGAACGCTTCTTTTCGAGTCTCGAAAATTCCACCTTCGTATACAGCGCGAACTTAAGTACTTTTGTCACTCTTCCTACGCGCACACCACTTTGAAGAACTCTCTTACCCCCGTGCATACGTGTTAACAATTTTCCAATAACAAGAATTCGACAGATTTGTCCCGGGGATTTTACCTGTCCCACCACCATTTTAAAACTACATTTCGCGAAACTACGATCGTTTAAAATTCGAGCCAAAACATTGCTATTCAAAGCGCGGAGTTTCATCGCGGAGTACTTTCAATGGAGAACGCTTCATTTACCTCTGGAGCACCGACTCTGTGGAACCAAGTCACAGGAAATTTGTCCCTTTCCAGGTTTAATAAGATCGAAGGGGGTCGTTCGATTCCATCAAACGGCCTCGCAAAAAGGGTTTGCAAACGCAAGGTACCAACGGCACCGACGACGCGTTTTACCAGGCGTCTCTGTCTCTCGGAAGAACGGTAAACAAACGCAGTTGCACGTACAACGCGGCAATTCCAGTGAAATCTCATTCGAGTCGCGCCGACGCTCGTTCCACGTTCCGCCATCAACACGTCAGTGGTTTCGTTCCGTGTCCGAAACGAGTTTTGTTGTTGTTGTTGTCTCCTTAACGGGGTTCACAGACGTCACGGAAATCCCAGTACAGTTTCTTGGTAACGGAGGAAAATTCCCGGGGACACGGGCAAGCCAGCGGCGACAACATCGTGGAAAGCTGAACACCACGTTCCACCATAAACGTCACAGTTCATTTCGCGTGACAAACGAGCCCTGTCGTTACACCTTTGACAAATCTCGCGGCGGCATCGCCGTAGTAGAGAAGCCTTAATGTAATTTGTTGGATAAATTGAAAATGCGAGGGAGAAAGGTATCTTAAATGGGGATGTACGCGAGGCGTTTCAACGAGGAACGTCGAAATTCCTGTCGCGAGTCGACGGAGTTTCCTTCTTACACCGCTCGAGAAATCTTTAACTACCGTCTACCTAATCTTCTGTGATTACAATTAATTGGGGGAATTGAAAATGTAGAGGGAAAATTGTAGGTTGAATAAGAAATGTGATGGTTTCGTGAAGATGAATTAATTCTGTTGTTACACGATTTCAAGAATTCCTTTGTGTCGCTTTATGACGCTTCGCGGTATAGTTGATCGAAGAAATGTGAGAAAGAAGGAGTGTCTTAAGAGAGTGAAAATAGGCAAATTTTGGGAATTTTTTTCAGAGGTAATTATCGAATGAGAAGTTTCAATTTTTCAGAGGATACAAAGGCAACTTTCATCTTCTTCGTGCAATTTTTTCAAAGTGAAAATGGTACAAAATGGAGGAGTTATTCGCTAAGCACGAGACACTTGTTCTGTCTGAACTAAAAAATTCTTTTTGATTTATAAATCAAAATGTACCATCTACAATTTTTCAAAAATTGTAGCAGTTTGAAGAGGAGAAATCAGTTTTTGCCAAGAGAAATCTAAAAAATTAAACAATTGCAAAAATAGCAAACAGAGTATAAATAAGAGGAAACACCACCGAATATAGATATTAAATAATCTGTCGAAAGTCGTCACGAACTTTCCCGGACAATTTGATAATATTGCACAGTACAGTTTATCAAGGGAAACAGAAAATACGAAGAAAGGAAGGTAAGACGAAGAGAAACGAGGTCTTCCACGGAGGACCTTGGTGTGTTTCTTTATGTAATAAATTAATACGGTTGTTACACTGCTGGAGAATTTTCTAGCGTCATTACGTGAAATTGCGCAATATAATTTGCTGGATAGATTGAAAATGTAAGGGAAGAAAGGTATCTTGAGCGGGGAACGCCGCGGCGCGCGGCGTCCCTTGAGAAACGTCAGAGTTTCTTTTGTACGACGAACGAGTTTTGTCGTTACACCTCTGGAGTATTCCCATCGTGTGATGTTCCGCAATATAATTTGTTGGAATTGAAAATGTATGGGGAGAAAACTATCTTGAATTGGAAGTGTTACGTTTCATCAAAAGTACGTAGAGTACTTCTTCTTCTTCCTCCCCTCCCTCATCTTCTTCTTCCTCTTCCTCCTCCTCCTCCTCTTCATCCTCCTTCTCCTCCTCCTCTTCCTCCTCCTCTTCCTCCACCTCTTCCTCCGCCTCTCCTCCTCCTCCGCCTCTCCTCCTCCTCCTCCTCCTCTGCCTCTTCTCCTCTTCCTCTTCCTCCTCCACTCCTCCTCTTCCTCTTTGTCGGCCTCTCCTCCTCCGCCTCTTCCTCCTCTCCTCCTCCGCCTCTTCCTCCGCCTCTCCTCCTCTTCCTCTTCCTCGGCCTCTCCTCCTCCTCTTCCTCTTCCTCCTCCTCTTCCTCTTCGTCGACCTCTCCTCCTCTTCCTCTTCCTCTTCGTCTTCTTCTTCTTCGTCGTTACCTAAAGAATCTTCCCGTATCGCCGTACAAGCACACAGCGATACAATTTTTCTTAGACATAAAAAGTTCGCAGAACAAGGAGAGGGAAATTATTTTAAATTGGTAACGTTGTATTCTAACAAGAACGTCACTGTGTTCCTCCGAGGAATTTATCGTTGCATCCACGGTGTAGTATTTTGCGACAATGTTGTAAAACTTATGATGTAATTTTCAGGACAGGGTTAGAGTATTATTTTAAAGGAAGAACGTGCTCCGTTTCATCATAGACCGTCGGAGTTTCTTTTGTGTGACGAACGAGTTTTGTCGCATGCTTTCGATGAAGTTTGTAGTTCTGTCATAAAATGAATGATGCTTCTACAACAAAATTCTCTAAAAGCATTGAAAATATCCTGATGATGAAGACACCGAGAACTCTATTTACTCTTCATCGTGGATCGATTTTCCGTAATCATCTTGACCGAACATGTTCGACGAATTTTACAACTTTGATAGATGAAAAAATTTGTAACAATAAAGGTGATCCTGATAACTTTGTAAAAAATTAGCCAAACCAAGGTATTTAATAAAAAGAAAAGTTTGCATTGGTCCAGTAGTAACGAAAATAATCGATCGAGTTATTTTCTCCACCCTGTATAACAAGGATGCGTATCTTCACTCGTAACTATCGAACAAGGTGAAAAAATTCTCTTACTCCCCGAAAATAGTGTAAAAAAGTGTCTTGGTCGTCTGTGCACGCTGTTTTACAAACATCGTATGTTTTTTGATTGGGTTCTTGCTTTGTAGGCGGTGGCTAAAGCGTGCTTTCATTGGCTCTCCTGCGTTCTGGGCGTGTCTATTGGGCTTGTCTTATCGTTCGGTGGGCAATAACCGTGCTTTTTGGTGTTTTCTCAAACAAAAGCCTTGCGAAAAAATTAGCTGACCGTAGAAACTAATCAATCTATTCGTCAAATTCTTATTTTCGGCAATAAAAAACATCTCGTTCACGGTGAATATGGAAAATCACTTGACAACACCAGAATGAAATTTTACTCCACATTTTCTCTCGTTTCTCTGTCTTAAAAAAAAAAAAAAGAACATCGCTGCACAGTCACCGGCAGGTATTAGAAATACACAACAACAAAAGCACCATAAGTACGGAACTCGCACGTTCCGCTATAACAGTCGGAGTTCATTTCGTATGAGGAACGAGTTCTGCTATACTACCTTTGGCAAAGATTGCGACCTCGTCACATAAAACCTGACTGAGTTTCGCGAGAATTATGAGAAACGTTCCGCAATAAAATTATTATGATCAAAGAAGTTGGCGTTTTAATGTGACCATCAAAGTTCGTTTCACAGGGGAAGCCAGTTTTGTCGCCATCTTTCCCGTGAAAAGGAAAAGAGTCGCTTTCCTATCGCGCGCGTAGTTACTTCCAGCTCCATATATATCGCGGGAACACCGTCACAATACGAAACGTGTCAAAATGCGAAAGAAACTGAAAGTTTCGAGAGGGACCAACTTTCCGCGATTGTTCGATAGGCGAGAGAATCTTCTCTCTTATCGGCGCGAGAGGTAGAGAATCTTCCGCGAAATAAACAGCGACGATAATTGTTTCGCGAATGTAAGATATCGCGCGGGCTAACCAAAAACGGAAGTACGCGCTTCTAGAACGAAACGCCACCCGGCTCTTTGTTTCACGTAGAAGCAACTTTTGTCGCCGTATTTCCGCGGATACAACGCGCGTCGCGGCAAAGCCGACGCAGTGTTTCGGAAATATAAAATATGGCCCGAGAGAGAGAGAAGAGGAGAGAAAGAGGGAACTCCTCGCGCCGTTCCGTTGGAAACGCGTGGAACCGTGTTTTGTCGTCGTATCTTTCGCGGGGCTCCGTAGATGTTGCGGAAAACCTGACACAGTTTCTTCAAACCGTAAAAAAAGTTCCCGGGAGGCGGGAGAAAATCAACGATGACGGTACCGTGGGAACAGGAACTCCGGCGTTCCACCGTGAACTTCGGGATTTTCGTTCGACGCGTGGAATCGAGTTTCGTTGTCGCATCATTGCCGGGGTTAGACACGGTAGCGGCGTAACTCTGACACTGCAATTTTCGAAACGCCTGCAAATTTATCGAGACAGCGAAAAAGGTGTGCCGCCGGGAGAGAGAACACAAGAGGTTCGCTGTTACGTACAAGTGTAAGTGGGCTCTTCTCTTCTTCTAATCCTGCGAAGTTAAGGTCGTAACGTATCTGACGTAGTATTTCAAAGGTACGACTGGTAGATATTATAGTTATATACGGGGTGACGCTGAAGTAGGTAGGCAAACTTTCGTTACGTATTCTAGCCTAGGATGGAAAAATGTTTTCTGAATGTACGTTGATGCTCGTAACTATTAGGACACCCATTACGTTCCTGTGGAAATTATTGTACGATGTATAGTTACTCCCAAAAATTATTCACACACTATATAAGCTCGTGGTCCTAATGATGTTTCTGTTAATTAGACAAATTTACTGTTCCCGAGAATGAAAGAAATTATAGAAATATACACCGGTGTTCATAAATATTAGGACACCCGTTATGTTCGCATAGAAATTGTGACGTACACACGCTATATAAGCTTGTGTTCCGGTTAATTAGACAAAGTTTGCTAGTCTAGGATGAAAAAGAGTTACACAAATGTGCACTGGTGTTCGTGACTATTAAGACACCCGTTATGTTCGTGTAGAAATTATATGAAATTATTTTTACATAAATTATAATTAGACAAATTTTGGCACCGTACTTTCCTCTTCTTCAGGATGGAAAAATATCGTGAAATATACACCGCGGTTCGTAAGTATTAGGACACCCATTATATTCGTCCAGAAAGTGTTATTACATATGATATACATATCATTTTCAAATACAGACCATAGACGTGTAGTCTTCCAGACTACTTTGGCAATTTTAATATTAAATCACCGTGTTGTAAAAGTAATTTTATTTAACGGTATATATGTTTTTTTGTCAAGATTGTTTAGAATATTTTATAATTTGATATGCTTATAACGTATAAAAAATTAGGCGCTTTTTTTTTCGCGGAAATAGTGTACCACTTGCTGTTAATTGGAGCTACTCAAACGTTATAAGTTCAAAAATTTTCCTCATATGCAGTTGTGAAAGTGAAATAAAAATTCGGACTCGTCTCTCAGACGAGTGGTTTGTAGTTAAAGGGGTTAAATTACATTTCTTCGCCAGATTTAGTACCATATATCAGCGGAAATGTATGTACCTACTCGTTATATTACGAGATTCCGTGCGGAATAATTTTCTAATGACTGTTTAAGTTTGCTTCGCGTTCGCCGAGCGTCGACAACTCCTCCTTTCCGAGATGTAAATATACCTTTTATTTACAACGGTGTATTGTAAAATTGTTTAAAATTGACTTAAAAAAATTACCGATAATTGTTTATTATACCGATTCATCGATAAATACGAAATTATGTGCGAATGAAATTTTCAATTATCAAATCCTGGATATTTATAAGATCAATATCATCGACGTCCTATAAATTCAATTGGAAACTAAAGATTTAAAATTTCGTCAAAATAATATAACAATTTTAAAGATGGAAAACAAATAAAAGTTAAAATTCTAACCGGACGCGTTCCTGGTGTATTCCGAGTATATACCCGGTGTACTCCGAATTTTGTCACAGAAAATACGATAAATCACAAACAGAACTTTCAAAATGTCCCCACAAATAAAAATACCAAAGAGGAAACAGTTGGTCTTCTCGTAATTCTACGTGCCACAGCCATTTTACGTGTCATTTTAAAACGACAATTTATGCCTAAAAAATTGTTTTATATCTCGGAAAGGAAGAATTTCCGGACCCAAGTTCATTCGACATTTTTTCATCCTTGGAAACAGTAGAACAAGATACCAAATTTTGCCTACTTTTTTCTGTGTCACCCGGTATATGACACTGGACGTTCCACATTGAATTTCAGTGATTTCGCAAGTAAGAAACTCCGAACCCTCGAAGAATTCTCTAGAACAACAGCAAACCGATCGAAATTAAGAGAAGCTTCCCTAAAATCATCAAACTCTCCTCAACTTTCCAAATTTCATTAAATTCCTGCCGTCGTAGAGAGAAACACAACTCGGCTCCATTGAAATCTGCCGAAAAAAGAGGGAAACCCGTACTACCCTAATTCTACGGAAATTCCGGAAGCTCTCCTCTCTCTCTCTTCCTCCAAACGAACGTTTCCAGCGTAGCTGTACGAAATCTGGTATATAGAAACTCCTGACGCAGCTTCTCAAAAACGCAGGCCGCTTGCCGGCAAATTGGAAGAACCCCGGCGACGACGTCGTTGCGGTGAAGAAGCTATTCGAAGTTCCGCCGCGTGGCGCCGCGCCCCGTGTTCCTCTCGATGTTTCCTCGGCCTCGCGGAAAAGCCGTAGCGAGAACTCGTGTCTCCCGCGAACGGTCGCGTTTCCCCTCGAAAACTCGCGATAACGCGTCGCGTAGGATAACGACGGAACTTTTATCGCGAGCGTAGCAACCATTCTTCGGGGAATGGAAAGGGGAGAGACGGTGAACTACGTCGTCCTCGTCGACGACGTCTCGCAAATGTTGGTGTCTTAGAGAGAAACCGAAGCAGTACGTATATACACCGTGTGATAAATAGGGGTAGGCCTGGACGACAGGAGTGGTGAAAAAGGAAGGCGGAAAGATAGGGGCGAGAGTACGCGGAGGAGGAAGAAGAAGGGTGCAGCCCTGGCTACGTGAAAGTTTCGCGTGACACACCGGTGAGGGGTTGATATCGTTCTCGTCCGCGCTCAGGGGTGGTTTTGTAGCCGTGGAACGCGAGGAGGGTCGCAAGCCTAGGGGTTGCTGCTCGGAATCTATCGGTAAGCCAGATTTGACTCGCGTATATGCACGCGAACAGTTTCCGCACAGTGTATTGGTTCTCCGTGGAACGCTCCGCGCAACACATTCCTGCAGAGGCGCACGGCTGATAAACACGTGTAATGGAGGAAAGCACGACGCCGCGGAAAAGAGGAACGATGGGGCCGGATAGATAAAACGTGCAAAAGCTACCCACCGAGGTTGTAAGGTTATTCCGCGAAAATAATTTTCAATCGGGACACGCCTTAACTCGACGTGGAACGAAGAAAAAATGGGTTGTTCGCGGGGTTGGGGGCAGTTCATCGTTTTCGAGTTTAGGGACCACGGTATAGGTATAGAGGAGGTGCGCCGTTAGGGCAGAAAACGGAAGATCCATGGAGGAACGAGCGAGGACGTAATTTCGTGAAAATTGCACCAATGTTATGTCGAAGAGTTAGCTGTTGAAAGTTTGCACTTTTTGTCGGGAGAATATTTTTTAACGAGTCCTCTCGTGAAATCTTCCGGCTGTGACAAAAGCGTAGCGAGTATCGCGCAAGCTTTTGTTAGCCCGAGTTGTCCGCGTTTCTTCCGACGAAAATCCAAAGGTCAAAATCCTCTCGCCATATTTTTTTCCACTATTTTCTGGGGGCGGGGAAATAACCGCGCTCGTAATCTTTGGGTAATTTACCTGTATTAAAGTTAACTGTTAGGTTGTCGCTGGTGAAATGCCCGAGGTGTTGATCGAACTTTCAACGTGTGTGGTTTTAGCAAAAATGTAAGAGGTTATTTGTGCTCCTTTTTTTCAATGTAAATTTACCAACAAGTACTTGGAAATTAATTTAAATGTTTATTTTTTTATTCAAATCTTCCCTCGATTCGTACGATTTCGATACAGATGGTGTGAATTAAGAGTGAAAGTAGAAGAACGTCTCTACAAGACTTGCCCAAAGAAACAAATTCAAACAGCTACTGATATTAAACAAGTGATTAATAAAAATTCCCGGCTAAAATTCCGAACCTAAAAGGCGCAAGCAACGTCGAAAACAACAACAACAACAGCAACAACAACTCGACGAACGAGTGGGACAAACCGAGTGGCGCGACGGTTTTCCAGTTGTTTCAGATTATATAGACGCTCGAAGTGTCTGCTCGAACGTACTCCACAAAGCGGCTGAAAATATAGTTGGTCGCGCGAGCAACTCGAAAGCTATTGTATATTATTTAATGACTTCGAAACCTATTGTCACGGATCACGATCGTTGCCGCTTTTCAAGTGGCGCAAAATGACGGAACTCCGCCGTCCCGTCGTATAAAAATCTAAGAGACTGAAATCGAGAAAGGCGAGTGAGAGAGAGAGAGAGAAGAAAGAGAAAAGAAAGAAAGCGAGAGAGACGAAGTGAAACGAAGAAGAAGAAAGAGTGGAACCACCGCGGCGACCGCATTATACTACTTGCTTACGGAATCCATCATTCTTCCTCGGGGACGTTATTGAAAAACGTGCAATCCACGCAAGAAGTAAGTGTGACGAAGCACCGTCGCACACGCGACGGACCTTGTATCCGGTGGCAAATTTTCCGACAGATTATTCTGAAAAATTGCCAGGGTAAAAAAGCAAGATCATGGAAATCCATCTACTATATATTTTCTGGCCGCGTATTAACAGGAAATTGGATGCTTCGCGTAACGCTGTTTGGATGCCGCTTCAGATTCAGCTATTTTTTCTTCTTCTTTTTTTTTCTATTTTTTTATCTCGACGAGCGACCGTCCCTCTCTCTCCCCTCGATTCTCGTGCATTTTTCAAGCGCATTTTTTCAGATGAGACCGCGTGATTTACGAGTGGGAGAGGGAGAAATCGCCGCGTGTCTCTTTTAAACAACAAAATTTCACATATATATATCGGTGGTCGTGTTCGTGTTCGGTTGTTGCGTAGACACTCGATTATACGTGAAATATATACACATGATGCCCGCTTCTTTGACTTCGAGGCTTGCGCTCGCGCCCGCCTAGAGGTAGGGGCAATTTATTCAAAGGATTGCGGCAAAATTAAAATTTATGTCGCATCAATATACCACCGTATCCTTGTCAAAGATTCAAAATGTTTTGAAAACTCGTCACGGTACAAGGACCGTGTTATCTCTCCTAGCATCGCATTGCTCCGTGTTTCTTCTCTCTTTCTCTCCTTCATCCACCCACTCCACCCCCCTTCTACTTCCTACCCCCATAAATTCATTTTAACGCGGGCACCACGGCAGGAAAATTTGGCGAAAATCTAAAAATAAAGCACCTCTCGAGTTTTTCCTCTTGCGTTTCAACATCGAGCCAACCTACGAGCCACCAACGCCGACAATAGAGGCCGCAATTCTACCGCCGCGAAGGGGACACCAGCCAACAGGTGTTACGTAACGAAATTTCATTAAAAAAAAAAAAAGAAAAGAAAGGGTGAGAGAAAACAGAAGGCGAGGGAAAACAAGGAACGGAGAGCCTCCTCCTCCCTCGAACCACCCCACAATCGAAGCTACTTAAAAATCCAACGAGGGAGAGACAGAAAGTGAGGAGATCCTTGAATCGACGGACCCTCGGAACAAGTCCATCGAGCCGAGTGACTTGAAATCATCCGCGAGCCAGGTTAGAGAAAGCATCCACTGAATCTCCGAGAAATCTCTCTTCCTTTTCCCCCGTCTCTCGCACACTGCGATGTGTATTCCTCCCGCTACGAGTGGTGTGTGTGCATCGTCGGCGTCGTGGCGGTCCTGGGTAAAGGAATTGCCGGTATCGGTGGCCCGTAGGTAGTAGCTGACGAGAACAATGGAAGCGGTGCACAAAGGGCAAGGATGCATCTCCGTGTCGAGAAGAAGAAGGAAGCGCGCCGGCTACGAGTTTAGCGTTCCGCGTTATAAGGGCCCCCGCGCTTCGTTCGCTTGGTTCGTTCGCCCGCCCGCCCGCCGCGCGCGTCCTGTGTGAATACACACGCCGACAAGCGACGAGGACGACGAGAAGAGATTGAACGAGGCAGGGGAAGAGCGCGTGCCTCCACCGAAGAGAGAAAGAGAGATGGCAGATACGCTCCAAAGTGGGGGAATAGATTGGGGGTGGGTGGTCGAAGAGAGTGTAGAGGTGGGGGTTGGCCTATCGGCTCGGGGTTGCTCGGAATCTATCGGTGGGCCAGATTTCACTGACACAGTCTCCGGCTTACCGGCACACGCAAACGATCCTCCTTTCCCGTTCTCCACCACCCGACGGCGGTGAAAGACGACAACTCACGAGGAGAGGAAGAGAAGAGTCGAGAGGGTTGTTCGTGGGGCGCTTGCGCGCGCACTCGCACTCGCGTCGCTCCTCGACGTCGTTTTGCAAGGAAATTGATTCTGCGCGAAACGCCAGGCTACGGAGAGAGCACCGCCAGAAGAGAGCCGGGCTTCGCCAGACCGCGCACACACCGCACAGGGGGTTGTTCGCATCCGTGGTGTTACAACTGCTCCACGCCACCCGCCCGCCAGTCTCTGGATCGTCCGAGAGAGCGGTACACCGTCGGCGGCCGTGCGCGACGTCGCTATTATGTAAGGGGGGACGTCGAGACGTCTCGTCGTTGTCTCCGTCGGCTGAGAAGATACACGTTTTC
>NW_017100427.1:1638116-1639420 GCF_001263275.1 Habropoda laboriosa
GAGTAACAGAGTAGTTAGGAAGTACAATTGTCGAGACAAGTGGATCGGGAGAGAGAGAGAGAGAGATAGAGTGAGAAAGGGGAGAGAACACGCGGTGGAAGGGCGACATGCGAAGAGACGCGTCGCGCCGGCCGCGTTCATATCACACAGAGCCGCCGCGCCACGATTATCACAGGGACGAACGAGATACGCAGGAGTAAAGAGAACACGTTTACCTACAGATTCGAGGAACGAGGAAGGCTAAACGACAGGAGGAGCTTCGATGGAACTGAAAATCCTGCTGCTCGTTCACGTTGTGGGTGAGTGTGTTGTAGCAGGCTTAAACGTTATAATTCTTCGCTATTAACTACAAGTTCTACAAGCTAGTCGGTCCTGGCGTGCTGCTTGGTCATTCTAACGCGTTCCTCCTCTTATCGTCCGCTTTTACCCGCTTCAACTTACCTACCTCTCTCTCTCTCTCTCTTTCTCTTTCGTTACCCTCGGCCTTCTCTCCTAGCCGGGCCATTGCCCTGACATATCGCGTCCTGTATATATGGATTAGGCTCCTTGAAACGTACAACTTGGTTGTCCCGAGATACCGTGTCCAGTCTCTCGGTACTGTTTCAAGTGTTGGTTTTTGTCCTTGGGAATTTGAAGAGTTGCGAGTTTTCACGGCGACGTTCAGAGTGGAGACCTTGAAATTGGATCGTCGTCGCTGGGTATATTTGAGAAACGTGCTCGAGCCGGCGTGTGTATCGCCCGTCGATGTCCTACCTCGGTTTTGTCGCCGGTTCTCTCTTTGATAGTACCGAGATTGAAGCAAACCAGAGGGTGGAAGGAACACGAGACCGCGGATGAGATCAGAGGCATGAATTTTAAGTATGATTTCATGCACCAGCGACGGGGTTGTTTGGTGAAAAGCGCGCAGCCGGCTCTTTGAGGGGATTGAAACACGGTTTAATTCCACTGTGTACCGGCCGCCGGTTCAGTTTCTTTCGAGTTGCCACTACAGTTTACAGTTTTACTCCTCTCTGTCACTCGCGTTTTTTCCCTTTCTTTTTATTTCGCCGAGGATGACATTAAGAATTCAAAGAGCACGCGAGACGCGGTGATGAATTATCCGGAAGAATTTTCGCGAAGGTAACACCTAGGACACGGGGGGAGACAGAGGATGGACGGGGGGAAGAAAAGAGTACTTATCGAGGTTACCAAGGTGAAAATAGTCTATCGAAATTCCGATGAAAATGTCGAAACCGGATTTCTAACGGAGCGGACTGTTCAATTAAAATTGAACGCATGAAATCAAACTGTGCAAACGCGAATAC
>NW_017100427.1:1639614-1650967 GCF_001263275.1 Habropoda laboriosa
AACCCGAGAGAGAGAGAGAGAGAGAGAGAGAGGGAGATAGAAGGGAAAACTGCGGACGAAAGTCAGATGTCGAGATCGTTTTCAACGATACAGCCACCAGGGGAATACGAGGAGCGTAGAGGGGTGAGGATGAGGATCGGAATCGTCACCGCGCGGTTAAAATATTTGTTCTCGCAACTATTTATTCGGCGAACGCGAATTGAACAGCTCAATTGGCGAATACGTTTGTGAACGAATATCCCGTCGACAAACAACGATATCGACCAACGAGAAAAAAATTACTTCGCACGGTTCTGCGCAGAGAAAATGTGAAATAAAAAAAAAAGAAGGGGGAGAAAAGAGAGAGAGAGAGAGGAGGAAGAGGAGAGCGAAGAGAACATGGAAGGAACTAGATAGAGAAACGGGGTAGGATATCTATAGAGAGATGGTGGGATCCGCGGGTTGCGGGTGGAAGGGGTAGTATATGAACAGAGAGAAGACAAAGACCGAGACGCGGAACGAGATACGAGAAAACGGGAATCGAGAGGATTCTTATCCATCGGAGCATTGAACTCGCGTGGGGGGTAGTAGAGAGGTTCGCGACGACGAGACGCTGTTTCAAAGGGTCACTGCTCCGGGTGAACCGGCCGAACAGGCGTGTCCATGATAGAAATTTAATGAATTTGACGAATAATTGTGTCAATGGATAATTGCGTTAACGCTGCTCGAACGAGCAGCAACCGGTTCCAGCCCAGGACGTTTCCCGTTGTCTCTCGTTCTCTATCTCTCTCTGTCTTTGTCTCGCGCACAAATTTCATTCGCTACAACAAATCGCAACGCCTATCCGCGTTGGTTTGGCCTGGTTCTCGATCGGTCACCTCTTGCCCCTCATTTTCCACCTGTCGTCAAGTTTATTTCATTGACAGCTCGTCGAATATCTCGTTTTCTGCTTTTTCTTCCGACCGTTTCATCCCTGGCGTCGTTTTCACCGCGCCACCGTATCGACGCCGATGGCTAATCGAATGTATCTGCCGGTTTTACGAGTTCACACCGCAGCCAGGAACGAGGAGAGAGCTCTACTCCGGTGGCTGCACCACGTAGCGCTGCTCACCCACGGGAGCATCCTTCTCGCCGATCGACGAAGTGAAATACGAGCGCGCGGCGTCGAAGCGTCGATTCCATTGTAGCGATTCTATCGACATCGAGCGCTCTTTCCTTCCTTCTCTCTCTCTCGTCTTTTTTTCCATTCCTTCCTCGTACGGCACCGCGAGATTGTTTTCCTTGCCCCTTGTTCACTCGTTTCTCACTTTCTCTCTCTCTCGCTCCCCACGGTGTGCTCTCTCTTCCTACATTTCTTTCTCCACCTTTTTCCTATTTTTTTAAATCATATCTCGGCGAGCCTCTCCCGATACACATGCACTTACACGGCCGCATGAAAAATGCAAGTCGGTCCGCTGGAGCGTGTCACAACTTCGTCGCCCCGTTCCTACACACCTTTTATTTCTCCCTCTTCCTTTCTCTCTCTCCTCTATGTTTTTTTCCTTCTCTTTTTTTTATTATCCACTACCACTACCCCTTGCTTGCGCGTTTCTTCCACCACCGCCACCACCCCCGCCCTCCCTCTGTGCAGTTCTTTCTTCCTCGCGTTTCTCCTTCTCCACCGACTTCTGCACCCGCCACCCCCAACTCCTGCTACTCTACTGCTACAGTTTCTTTCTCTCCCCCTTTTGCATTTCTTTTCCCCTTCCTCCTCCGTCCCACGAGGTTAACGAGTCACGACGATTGTCATCTTTCACGCGGCATCGCGCGACGCCGGGCGTCGCGCTCTGCCAGCCGGCCCCACTGAATAGCCTGCCATTCGTGAAACGCGAATCCGTGCGCCCTTTCCACCGCGGGGGAGCAATTCCAGCAGACAGAGAGAGAGAGAGAGGCAAGCGACCCGATTTATTCAGACTCATCCGGCGCGCCGTTTCTTACGCAACCGGCGATTCTTCGTAGGAAGTCCTGGTCCGCATGAACCAGGGGAAATTTAGTCCGTGACCGCACTACGGTCGCGGACAAACGAAAGAATTCTTTCGTCTCCTCCTCCTGCTCCTCCTTCATTTATTTCAGCTTGTACACAGAGAGAGAGAGAGAGAGAACACAGCGTGGAGGCTACGACGCGTTTAATTACTTCCGAATCCACGCGCTCTGTTGTTCTCGTTCTAACAAAACAGAACGAGATTTATCACGCCTGTACGTATAGCCTCGGTTGTTGAGATGCTAGGGACTCTGAGCGTTAAGCGTAATCCCCGCGACACGATCCGGCGCGATCTCGCTAATTTGCCCCTGCTGCTGTTTATCATCCGGACAATCGAGCGCGAAGAAGAGCGTTCCCCAAGGGGTAAACGTTACGTTTTCTTCGCGCGACGAAAAGCGCGCGGGTTTTCCACAGAGAGAGAGAGAGAAATGTTTTCGCCGAACACGCCGAGCCTCTTTACTTCCTTCCTTCCTTCCTTCCTTCTGGCTTGGGGGATTTAATCGCCGCCTCAACCACCGCGCCTCCGTAATGAATTCGCCAGGGTTTTCTTAAACGACCGGCACACCCGTCGCCGCCAATTGCATCGCCGATTAAATTACGACCGAAGGTGAGCCGGTGTCGCGAATGAAATTCCTCGGCGAACGGAGGTAACGTCAGGCTGGAAATCTTCGTTTCCCCGCGACCTATAGGTGGACGCTTTTTGGTTCAGTGGTCGTTCGGAATTGGACCAACGACGCGGCGACCGTTCTCTCTCGGTAATCGTTAATGACCAAGAGGGGATGTTTCCCGCGTGATGAGTGCGTCCAGCGAGGCTGAAGTCCGCGAGATTACCGGAGGATAAATTGGTTTGAATAATTGGTTCAGCTGATGGAAATCCATTGATTCGTCCCTCGAACACCCGTCCCCTCCGCGTTCTGAATTAGTTATTTATTATTTAGGTGATAGGACGTAACGATTCGATTGATTAGGAAATTAGTTACATTCCGTTCCGCGCAGATGATGTTAATTTAAGGCTGTGTTTCTTGGAATTTTCGATATATCTTGGATGGGATCAAGTTTGATTGCCGTGCTCGGTTCCAGCGTATCTATTTGCGGACAAACGCTCGTGTTGGTGAAGTGTTCGTTGATAGATAGTTTGCGGAATGGAAACAGGGTGGTAAGGTTAGAGAAATTTCTCGGTGGACTTGTGGAATTCGCGTGAAAAGATTCTTATTTCTCCTAGTGAATATCTTAATACTCTCGTAAATTGTATACTGTGGTTCGTAATTGTTAGGACACCCGTTGCATTCGTGTAGAAAGTGTGGCGTGATTTAAGGGGCTGTTTGGGAATTCTTTTTTACGTATAACTAGCGAACGTAGAGTTGCAATTTTTTCGGAGGATATAAACGTAACTTTCAGCTGTTTGATAGAATTTTTGGAAAGTGAAAATGTTACAGAATTGAGGTGTTATTGCGAAACTGGTTGTGTTAGGACATCGATTGCTGGCTGCCAGCGCCGGCAACGATTCGGACGTTTGAAATAGAATATTCCTTTTGGTTTGTAAATAAAAATCTGTTGCCTACAATGCAGCGTGGGATTTTTTTCGATACGTCAACTATTTAATTTTCAGAAACGTTTGAAGTTGATCCTTTTTTCGGTACAAAGAGGTTTTTCCTATTCGAACTGTCGCTGTTTCTATGATAATTAAAATTTTCGAACAATTCCGAGCTACGTTGCAGACAATACATTTTTATTCACGAATCAGTGAGTATTTTTTACTTCAGACGTTTCTATCTTTGCCAGCGATGGCGGTCAGCAATCAATGTTTCAGCAGAAAGGACGTCTCGTAATTATCGAATAACTCCTCCATTTTGTAACATTTTTACTTTTTAAAAATTAGAGGAAACAGCTGAAAGTTGCGTTTTCATCCTCTGGAAAAATCGAAGCTTTTCATTCGACAGTTACTTGTAAAAAAATTCCCGAACTTTGCCTATTTTTAAACGCCTCGCCGGTAGTCTACCCCCCGTAAATTACATTTCTTCGCTAAAGTTATTATCGTGTCGTCACTTTAATGCTACAATTAAACATCTAAATACTCGTTAGTAGAATCACCGGACACGAAGTTCACGTTAAACCTATCCACTCCTAATCCTTCCAAATACTGATAAATTGTCTAGTTTTAGCGTAGCAGTGGAAATACCACTTCTGACGCGTTTATCGAAAAAATGTCAATTTACGAAAATTGTACGAACAAAGTACATCGAAAAAGGAACAATTCAATCACGTCCTTTTTTTATAGAACTAATAAACGAAGTATTTACCATCCACTATTAACGTGACGATAAATCGCTGAAACATTCCGAAGGAAGTAATTTCCGTTCGAATCTTACCAAATTTGCTAACTACAGTTCAAATTTCATTCACACTCGATAATTGCCCTAACGCCGCCCTCTTCGTCCGCGCGAAACCGAGCGGAGATAGGCGAATAAAAATTCGCCGAGTTATTTCAGCTTCATAAAAAGTACATTTCTCGGTAGGAAAAGTCACAAAGCCAGGGGGTTGAATTTAATTATACTTTTAATTCTTCGAGACTAATAAGACTCCGTTCGGTTCCTCCTCGCGGGCAACAGGGGTCGAACGAAAGAAGAAGTTTCTTCCGCTAAATCTGGAGAAGTGATTTCTGATTAGTCTCTCTCCGGCGGACAGTTCCATTCCCAGCTAATTTTACCCCCCGAAACTGCTCTTTTCTCCGAGCTGTTGAAAATCCCTCCCACGTCGATTATCCGGAAAATGCTCTAAATAATAACAAAATTACCATTACTCCTATAACTGTCCCTGGCCGAGAGATAACAGCAGAGCAGAATCTTCGTTTGAACATTCCTCTGGAACCGGTGTCTTACGCTCTCCCTCCTCCTATTATCCCAACAATATAACTCGTTTCCATGTACACGTGATCCCCTAATTACTTTAAACGATACACTCTGCTGTTCTCTCGGTGTAGAGGAGAAAGTTAGGAAGGAAATTGGCGCTCGTCGACACAGGTTCGTCCGTACTTCAATCCCTGTATATCTACCATCGAAAAACATTCACATCGCACGACCGAGCACACCGGTAAGTTCGGAACGTTCATCAGCGGGGGGAGGAGATCTTCTTTAAACAGTTCCCGGGGTTGTAGAGCAAATCGCGTCTACGATTAAATTACGAGGGCTGGGCAAAGGTGAACCGAGTCGACTCGGCGCGCGGGGTGAAGTCGCAAATGAAATTCCGGCGAACGCGGAATCCGTCAGAAATCTTAACGATCCATGTTATCTCGTCCGGACAGCGTGGCACTGATGGTGACTCTCTCCCTCTCCACTCTCTCTCTCTCTCTGTTCGAGCACGGCTCAAGGAAGTCGGTGCAATTTAAATCTGGACTCCCCACGAAGCCACCCCCACCTTTTCTCCTGTCACGCGGGGGAACGAAACGCTTAAAATGCCTCTGTGTCCGATTAAATCGTAACAACCTAATTTCCCCGAGACCCGCGCATTCACCTCCGAAATCGATGTTCCGTCCTTCAATTCCTCCTCCTGCTACGCTTTCTTCTTCTTCGTTTCCTCAGTCCTCCGCTTTGCAGACTATTTTTCATTCTTCCTCCTATTCTTTACCATCCCTCTACCCCTATTCCCTTTTCTCTCTACTCTACCTCTCTCTTTCTCTGTAAGTTTCTTTTGATTTTCTTGAATCGAGGACTGAATTGGAACGAACAAGTCGCGGAGGTCGCTCGGGGTTGTTGTTATACTTCACTTACTGTGTCCGGGGATCGCCTTCTTTTGTATAGGGGGCTGAATCAGGTCGCGCTTCGGGACACCTGTGGGCTGCGTTTGATTGGGTTAACTCTTTTGTCAGCAGATTAGTGTCTCTTTTCTTTCGCCGTTTCTTGTTTGGATAACGATCGCAGTTGTCTGCGATGGATAGTGAATTAAGCTTCCAAGTTGTACGTTCTGACGAATTTTTATTCACACTTTGAGTTCGAGGGTGTTTTGAGTTTGTCGTAGAATTTCTTGAGGGTTAAATTTGAGCGGATTAGTTTCTCGTTTGCGTAACGATCATAGATAGTGAATTAAGCTTCCAGGTCTATTCTAACGAATTTTTATTCACGCTCCAAGTTTGAGGGTGTTTTAAACTTGTAGAATTTTTTTGAGGGTTAAAATTGAGCAGATTAGTTTCTTTTTTCTGTTCTCGTAGTGTCTGCGATGGATAGAAAATTAAGCTTCTAATTGTAAGTCATACATTGCTACGAATTTTTATTGGCGCTCTAAGTTTGAGGGTGTTTTAAACTTGTAGAATTTTTTTGAGGGTTAAAATTGAGCAGATTAGTTTCTTTTTTCTGTTCTCGTAGTGTCTGCGATGGATAGAAAATTAAGCTTCTAATTGTAAGTCATACATTGCTACGAATTTTTATTGGCGCTCTAAGTTTGAGGGTGTTTTAAACTTGTAGAATTTTTTTGAGGGTTAAAATTGAGCAGATTAGTTTCTTTTTTCTGTTCTCGTAGTGTCTGCGATGGATAGAAAATTAAGCTTCTAATTGTAAGTCATACATTGCTACGAATTTTTATTGGCGCTCTAAGTTTGAGGGTGTTTTAAACTTGTAGAATTTTTTTGAGGGTTAAAATTGAGCAGATTAGTTTCTTTTTTCTGTTCTCGTAGTGTCTGCGATGGATAGAAAATTAAGCTTCTAATTGTAAGTCATACATTGCCACGAATTTTTATTGGCGCTCTAAGTTTGAGGGTGTTTCAACCCTTAGACAGTTTATCCGAATGAGACTCGGACAGTGCGTTGAATAACGAACAGTTTAACTCGTGAGAGACTTTTAGGGAGAAAGTTAGAAAGGGACGAGAACTGTGACGTAGGATTATGTACACTGTGCTTTAAAAATAATCACACACGACGTAAAGTATGAATTTTATTCACTCTAATTCGTGATTATATTAGACTGTCAAAGGGTTAAACTTACAAAATTTTTTCAGGATTAAAATTGCCTACTTTATGCTTCCTTTGAAATGCATGAAAATCGTGGATTTTTATTATAGCGTGGAACTTTGGAGTTTCACTCGAACTTAGAGGATTAACCCTCGTGTATGCAACTGGGTACCCATATCTGCGTTTTCTTTTGACAATTCTCTGTGCTCTTGTGAAAGTGTCGTGAAATCGCTGCGGATCCCCACTTCTTCGACATTTTTCGTTTCCAAAATTGAAGTTTATGCAAACTATTTTAAATATTGAAGCTTGAAACAGCAGTGAACATTTTGGTTGCCCATAAAAGGGCTTGGAGTAAATTTTGTCCGAGGATTTTAACGAAACGCGTGCGCATCACTGATAATGAAACGGTTAATCGAGGTGTTTTTCGGTGTTTTCATTTGTTTGTCAAACGACTGATATCGATACGTGTTTTGAAAGGAATTATTAGGCGTGCAAATTAATCTGTGAACTGCAGAATCCCGGAACTCGTCGTTGGTTAGCCAATTATGTACTTAGAACACACTATTTGATTTACTAATGGATTATTCATTTTTATATACACTATCGGCCAAATGTTTGGAACCACTGTGCATTACGAGTTATAAAAAAATTTCCAGAATGAAGTTAGCAATTTTCAGAATATTTTAACCAATATTTCCTCGCTCAGATCGATCGAAATAAGGTAAAATACTATCGATCTCCGCAACATCAATTTCAAAAATTAGCCGCGGATTCAATTTTGCCGTAAATTGGCAGGTGATTGGAAACTTTTGCACGGTAGTGTGTATCAAAACACGTCATATCCACATTTGCAAGAACGTAGAAAAAGCAATTGTTCGCAATGCTTAATGGTTTTTAATTAGAAACACGAGAAATTCAATTTTTGTTCGAAAAGTGAACTCGGTTGAGAGGCTAAGTGCCTTTTTCCATAAACTTCGATGTTCGCACAGGGAAAAAATCGAACACAATTTTAATAAATAATCTCTGTTATTTTAGACCACCTTTTTTTTTGCATTTACCGAGCAGCTAACGAATTCTCTCTTTCTCTCTCTCTCTCTGAAAAAGTATGACGGTTTCGAGTTGATTAAGTTGTCGAGATTTTGTGAAAATGACATCGAATTAATTTTTGCTTATGGAATACGTCAGGTGAGATTGTTATACAGGGTGGCCCGTTAGAAAATGCTGCGTCGATGTTGTAAAAAAGTATATCGGTGATAAGTACACGGTTAAAGTGGACAGGTACGACATTGTAAAACGTTCTTTTTCACGATCGTTTCTTCTTTTCGATTTTATCAATGCAGGTAAAATTTCTTAAAATAGCCTGACACATTTCTTTACGACGTGTTTTACGACAATGTTGAAAATAAAACTCGTATTGCTTTTCTAATTATCGAAATATCCCATATTTTCGCCGTTCGCGTATTTATTTTCCCTGCTTTCGAAATCGATTCCAATCACATTTGTCAATATGTATCTTCTAATATTTACAATTATAAACAAAAAATAAAACGGTGTTTACCGTTGTAAACGGACATGTCAAATTCTCGAGGTTTCACAGACAACTGTTTTCCTCTCGACAAAAATTTTATTTTTCAGAAATTCAAAAAATTCCAAAGTTTCATAAAACACGCAGAATAACTATACGACGAAATTGCGTTTTTTTTCTTCATATGCGGTATTATAGACGTACATTTCGTTGTAACGTGAGATCGGCCAAAAAAGAAACGAATTTTCCGTTATGGAGTATAAAAGACGGTCGTTACGTTTCCAAAATGATGTTCCCGCGAATAAGGTATCACCGATTGTACGGGTTCCGGTGCAATTGTGCGTCTGACAATAGATCACCGTGTATGTAAAACGGCGTTGCGATAATTTTCCAAAGGAAGAATAAATTTCGTATTACAGAGTGAATAGTAGCAGAGACATATATACGATTGTTACACGGTGAAATAGCGACGAAACGTGCGTGTAACAACGTAACGGAGAAAATTGATCTGTGCCGCTTTAAGTAACTGCGACTCGTAATCCGGATTAAGTGCTTAAGCAATCAAAGCGAAACTTCGTTTATCGAAACTTTAATATCAGATGTCTTCGTAAATAATGCATATTCATCCGGACGTATAGGTGTACGTAGGGTTTGCTCTAGACTTACCCAATTTCGCTCTACATTCCACGTACTAGACAAAATTTAGTTGAAATCGGATGGTCTCGGTACTGTAACGTTTCCTTAGTATCGGATTTACCGGGGATATAGCGGGATAGTTAAATTATACGAGGCTAACTTGTCTAGCTGATACTGAAAAATCGTGCAAATCTCAATTTCTTCCGTTCAAGATTGTACCGTAAGTAAGAAAAGTTGAAGCATTCGCGTCGCGTTACGATATTATTAAAGCCCCGAGAATTATCTTTCAGGTATTTTGTGTCGATAGAAGTGTACGTTTACGATGGAGAAAATTACCATTGCAAGGTAACTATAAATTGGTACAATTGTTGTTTTAACGTGGAAGATGTTTTTTTCTTTCAATTTGATCGTGACTTTGGAAGTTAGTTAGACGATTGCGTTTAACCAGCTGTGCAGGATATTAAGTTGTGTCGTCCGTAATCAGCGAAATTCATTTCGGCCGGTTCATGCGGTATTTGTCTGTTGTGCTTTAAACTGCATTCAAAGTGGTGAATCTGTTCCGGACAGGTCGATTGAAGTGCCTCAAACCCTTTCGCGATTTCCACCGATGACAAACATCGATCTTCCTTTAGTGTTGCACGCGAAACGCTGTTCCTTCCCACTATGCTCCTCTCTGGATCTCGATTATTGTTACGTCGGGCTTTATTGCTGCTCGCACTAGGCGGAAGATAATGTAAAACGCGTATTTCCCTTTTTCTTTCTCAACGGAACAAAATTTCTCCGCTGTTTCATCTATAGACAAATTTTCTGCAATCTCTGCGTCGCGTTTTTCGGGCGCGAAACAATATATTTGGGAAAAATATAGAGAGAAAAAAGAGAAACTCGTGTTAAAAACGCGTTTGATAAAACTTTATCGACGCCGAAATTCAGAGATTTTTTTTCCAGCCGCGTATCCGATAATCCAAGGCACGTTGAAAAATACAATAAAAACAGAGAAAAAGTAAAAAACAAATGGGGGGTGATGCGCATTTTTCTAAATGAAATATTTACATCGGAATGTTCATTATTGAGGAGCATCGCGGCGGAAATCGCAATTATCCCTAGGGAAACGCGAGTATCCTCAAGAATGTGGAACGAGTGCATTTACAAAATTGCGAACACGCAACCAGACAGAAACTTGAGCATTTTAACTCGTGCGGTAACTCAATGAAACGCGCAACCCCTCGCTTATATACACTTAAGACATATACACAGCTGTCTCTCTCTTTCTAGACTAACCTACGAGAAGAAAGAGACAAAAATTCAGCTTGCAGATTCCACGGTTTCATGTGAAAAACAAGAGCAAACGATAAAACTCCCGAAATACTCCCTCTAACCTGAACTCTCTATCACCTAGAACGCATCGCCACAACAACACGCTCAACGCCGACCACCACTATCTTCTTCTTCTTCTTTTTCGTTGCCACGAAGAAAGTTGGAGAATACTATTCCAACTCGAACCCGTCTCGAGCTCATTAATTCTCACTCGAGAGTCCCGACACCTTCCCGAATCGATCCCACAAGAAAGAGAGAAGGCGAGCACACACCGTTCTGGCATCACAGAGACTCGTGCACGTACAATATCAAATACAGAACCGAACGTCTGTTGCAGGAATTTGCTCCGGTTTGCGAGAGGTGCGCATCCAGATACCGACGGCCGTGAAGAAAGGTGAGTCGGCGATACTGAACTGCTGGTATGACACCGAGGGGGATCCATTGTACACCGTCAAGTGGTACAAAGGGGGTCGAGAGTTTTATCGCTATGCCCCGAGCGAGACCCCGGTCGTCAAGACTTTCCCCATCGGGAACTTGACGGTGAAGGTGAGCATCGCTAGGCCCTGCCTACACTTCTTCTTTTGCACGCTCGACCTCGTGGCCCGCCACGAGTCTCTCCCTCTCTCTCTGTCGATCTACCCTTCGTTCTTCTCCCTCTTCGAACCCTCGAGAACCTCGACGAGAGTGAGAGAGAGAGAAAAATGACGCCGGTAGAAGAGAGAGAGAGTGAGAGAGGAAGCCCGGTTATTCGGGGATTTATCGTGGCCGAGGGAGGGTTTTAGCTCGAACAATAACCGATCCTTCTGAAATACGACACGCGAGTTATGGTCGAGTTTAACAAAAAAGTTTGAGTCGTTCGCGAGCACGCCCCCTTGATGAGAGAAACAATGGAAGGGGCTTGCAAGTGGTGTTCTTTTAGTCGAAATTTTTATTATTTCA
>NW_017100427.1:1651140-1691562 GCF_001263275.1 Habropoda laboriosa
CCTTAATTGGAACGGTACGCCACCCTCTGTTTTTACGGAACGCCACTATAGTGGATTTCGTGGATAGCACCAATTTGGACGGCACTATAGTGACTTTCGTGGATATCATGATTTTCGACGGTATTATACATTTTTTTCTTTATTTCGCATTTGTTTCGCCTAAACCACATTTCCTGGCAATATCGAAGCTGTCTCGTTGAAGAGTACACGTGTCAGAGAATCGTCATGAACGGTTTTTGTGCCGAGCGCGCCGTACCTAAAAGGTTAATACGTATGCTACCTCTACAACTCGAATTTTGTTCTCCAAGTTAATTTCTTTCTAATTCGTGTCAGTCGATCGATCCAATAGGATCAACGGTTCCGACATCGATCGTCAATTGTGTAGGCTTTTTGGGACGGTTTATGGCTTGGCCTGCGCCTCTTGGCGAGTGACAAACACCAGACCGGGAGTACCCATCGGTTCGGCCCAGCGATATCTTTGCCATTTCGACGGGAGTCGGTTCTTAGCTTCGGTAATAGACGGACGCCGAAGTAAACTACTTTGCACGACATCCTGGTTTGAGTAAAGTTCATTAGACCACCTCCTACAATTGTTTATTCCTTCATGGAGATAAACAGTTCTAGTTTTGATGAGAAAAACAGTTCGCCGTGAAATAAGTTGAAACACAGTTCCATCGTTTCTCATTCCTTTCTCCGGATTATGTGTAACAAAGTGGATTCCACACATAAGCAGAAAACATTAACATTCGCCGATAAAATAGACGTAATTGAAACAGTAAAAACTTTTCTCTTCCCTTGGCATTCGACTTATCGAGCTTCCACTGCACTTAATTCGATCCTTCACTCGCGTCCACCTTAATTCACCAAACAACACACGCCCGGAAACAACGAATTTCGCAGTGGTGGTTAAAAATTCACCGCATACCTTTCGTACGCGAAGAAGAAGAAAAAGAACGAGGGTGAATTGACGTATTGCGGCGATATTTCCGTGATCATCTTCTTCGCGATAGTCGTAAACACAGGTCGTTCTCGGATAGCAGGGGTGCGTTAATGTTCGGGGGATGAAATGAGAATTCTTCGAGTCTCGGGTGAAGTATTGTTCGACGGGAACACCAGGAAGTTGGTTGAATTATTGTTTTCAGTCTTTTGTGCCTGACAGGTATAACGTGATTGAAGCGATCGACGGTGTACCGTTTCGTTGGAAAGGAGCGGAAGGTGATGGTTATTCATCGGTGATTCCGGCGAAACTTCGGTTCGGTAGCTAGTGGATCAGAGGGAACGTTGTTCGGTACAGGTTCGAATAGCTTGGAATATTCGACGATAAAGAGGGTGTTTTATGCGATAACGCGTTGAACAGCAGCGAGCTGGAGCTCCTTCGGAGAAGAAGAGCGGCTTAATAGCAGCGGGTCTCATAATCGTACGACCCGAATTTCAATCCCGCCCCGGAGTGCGTATATAATATTTCTCTCTCTTTTTCTTCTTTTTTTCCCCTGTCGACCAACTCTGCGCTTTTCTTCGCGGCCGGAACCGGCTGCGAAACACTGATTAGATCTCGCTTTTTTCAGAGGACGACCGGCGGAAAATACGTTTTCAGGTATGAAACTGATAAAACGAAGCGTGAATATCAGTTTAATCACGCTTCTCGGTTATGCGAGAGAACTAATAGCCCGTTAATTTTGTCGAGAGAAAAAAGAAGTTGCCGTATTCTTTTTCAAACGTTCTTCCCTATCTGGGAAATTCGAATTCTGCGAATTTTCCAAGTTTCGCGAACTATGATTACGAAAGTGTACTAATTGGTCCGGAAGACGGAGGAAAAAGTCGGAGTAAAGGGAGAAGAAGGTGAACATTTTACGTGGAGATGTATTTTCGAGGAGAGATTTATCGGTGATCGGTTATCAGCGCCGGTAAATGAAACACAATTTCGACCAGCTTAAATATCCAACAAAATTACTAGCCTCTCAACATAGATCAAATATTTTTTGATCCTCTATTGGACCGCGCGTGGAAATTCGCGTATAAAATTTCATACAGTTTCCCTGTCGACACGGTTTAACAGCGTGTTTCGCGGTTTTTCAGAAAAATCGTATATAACAGGTGCTAAACGTGTGTACCCATTGAAAGCGGCGTAGATAATTTAACTTGAAGCGTTAAATAGCCGTCATTTTCCACAAAGCGCGAAATAATCTTTTGTTTAACGCGGATAGTTTGATCTTCGACGTGCATAATCGAGATTAAAAGCAGAAGAAAATTTCAATCTGTCGTAAAACGACACGCAAAATATTCTCCCTCCTTGAAACAAAAAAAAAAAAAGACGGATAATTTGATTATGTCACAAGATCTCTCGAAGATCAATCCTCGCTCGATTTATTTATCACGCCTCGAATTGAACAAAATCACCGAGAGATTCAACCTTCCAACCTGTCAGTCTTCCATAAACGAGGGCTGCCCGCCGTTTCGAAAGGTAAAATCGAACGATATTTCCCAAGCTACGCTACCTACCGCCCCCGCGTTTATAACTTTCCAAGGTGAACTATATTCGTGCGTTGCTAGCCGGCCCATACAATGCCTAATCGAACAAAGCACACTTTTATCGCCCCCAGTCTAACCGCGGCAAGAACACCACCCGTGAAAATTTTACATTTTACACCCGTGCACCATAAACATACGACGAGGAAACTAGCGACGCGCCTTTTTTCCCTTTTTTATCAGCCCCACTAAATCCGCCGCCCGGAAACCGCGTTAGCCGACCCCTTGCCCGCCGCTATTTATCGCCGCCGCGTCGGTGAATTCCCTTGCTCCCCGGCGCGGGGGACTTGCCACAGCCTACGCGTGAAATAAATCGCGCGGTGTCGCGAAATTCCGCGTAAGCGGGCCGTCGGGTAGCGCCGTTGCGGAGCATAATGTCGCTCGTAAACTGCGCGGAAAGCCGGCGGCGGTGTGCGGTTCTCGCGGGCAGGCGGGCTGGCTTCACCGCCAGGCCAACGTGACACCGGAGAGTGGCTCGCAATCGATATCGCAAGGAGCCGCGTTGCCGGTCCACCGGTCTCTCCAACCGGGACTCGTCTTCCCAGCCCTGGATTGCAAGCGCGACTCGCTTGCCAGCCGACGAAACAATGCGACGAGCTGACCGCTGGCCTTTGTCTTCCGGTCGATTGATCGATGCTCTTGCGGTTGTTCCTCTCGTTGTTCCTTCCCCCTTTTTCCCCCTCACACTCCCTTTCTCTCTTTCTCTCTCTGTCTGTTCTCTTTTTTTTTTCACCGGTTTTTTTCTATACATCGAGCGCAGGTCGGTTGCACGAGTACAGGTTCGAGTGATAAATTCCCGGCCGCCATGGTCGATTCATCGAGATCGAAGACGTCGAGCCTGGAAGGTAGCGACAAAAAACGCCTGGCGTATACCACCGTTCTTACTCGCAGGAGCTCGGGAGCCAGGAACGCTGGCGCGCTTGGCCAGTACGTAGAGCTTTGTCTGTGCGCGCTCTGCTTTAGAGGTGATCGCGAATGTACTCTGTCGTTTTTCAAACCCCTGTCAGACTTGCGCTATGGACAAACGTCTGACGAGGTTTCCTAGTTTTCTCGATGTAGATGTGTGCGGAGGTGGATGGTAGTGGTGGGTTTAGGGAGGTTCACTTTTATTATGGAGTTGTAGGATTGTAATGGAGCCAAAAGATCGTGGAGTAGGAATAGAGTGGATAGGAAGAATTTCGTTTGGCTGGATTAAGTTGGACAGGGAAGATCAGCATTGGGAATTGTACGCAAAGAGAAACGTTGGAGAGGAGGTCGAACTACTTCGGACGAAAGCTAACCCTCGATTCGCACGATATCAGAATTGTACGGTTTCTGTTTAACACTTCTCGCCTCGCGGCTCACGGAATATTTCGTATTTCCAATTTCAGCACTGCCACGATGAGCTGCGAATTATTCCACGGATAGTGACTCGTTCGAGTGAAAAATTCGTATTATGTAACGATTGAGCGTAACAGTGGAAGTAATTGTTTGTAATTTATTTGGAAATTGGAGAATTGCAAACGTACAGTATTGAAAAATGGCGAAATGTCATTTCATCGCGACTTTTCTCGCGATAAAATTGTAAAATCGGAACAATTGTCGGTAATTTACGTATTGAAAATAATTATTTTCTGATCGATATGCGAAAATGATGCAGCTTTAATTGTTAGTTTCGTGAACTTCGCAGTACACCCTATTTTATCGCGAAACTTTTTACCATTTATCAAATATCATTTTGTTATTTGTTAAAATTTCTGCAACTTTTTTTTTTATCTCGATACGTACGATTTTGATACAGCTGGAGTCAGCTGAACGTGTCAATCAAGGATTAGGTGTATTCACACTTAGGGGAACGTAGAGAAACGTCTCTACGCTCAAAGAAACAAATTTAAATAGACAGAAATACTCAGACGTTAATAGACTTCCCGTCCATCAGACCTCCCGTGTACACGTTATTACTTTTGCACAAGCAGACACGTTTGTCAGATGACTAGAGGCCACAGATATAAGCTTTTCAATCTCTAACATCATCTCTTTCAAGCCAGTCAGAATTTTACTTTTTTATTGTCCTCGTTTGTTTGCTATCTACGTATGATTCACCTGTATCTAACAGCATTAATCCTTTACTTAACCATTTAACGCTCACAAATAAGTTGAATCTTCCTTTTTCATTAATTATTTCCTAGGCTAATAGAAATAAGTTTCCCCATCAGTTATACGCTCTAACCCTAAATAGGACCCTAATTTATTTTCATTGGCTTCGATCATCCTTCGATATACAACCACAATCTAGAGGAATTCGAAAAATCTCTCCCACGCGAGCAACCCGCGCAAAACCTGTCAAATTTCACGTGCAGCAATAATTCATCGCACAAAATAATCCTCATCCTCGAATAGATTACAGTTTAAGATACGATTCCCGGTACTTAATAGAAACTTCCGAAAACTTGTGAGCCGTTACAGTGTGCAAGGATATCGGCACACTCCGAACTTCCTTGGTCGTTAATCGTTAATATGTCGCAAACTATTAGCCGTCTGCTCTGTTGAAAATAGGGCATTGGTGCTAGCTAGTTCGACGACTTCTCGCCAACTAGCAAAAGAGCTTACGTTTGAAAAGTGTACGTGAATGCGTGTACCGCAAGGTTCGAGAAGTTCCGCGTTCCCTCGAGAAAGCAGGAATATAGGAAGCACGCTGTACAATCGAATAAACCAAGTACATATATATGTAATTCTCTGTTTTGCAGAAAGGCGAGTCTAACGCGACCCATGTCGCACTTACGAATCTAGAGTTGGACGCAGCGGGGATGTACAGCTGCGAGGTGTCCGCGGATGCTCCTTCCTTCCACACGGCCATCGTCAACGCCCCCATGAACGTCGTCGGTAAGGGGACGTGTTTATTAACCCTCACAGACCAGGATGAAGGAGAAGCTTTGCTCGAGTAACACACGGACACACTTGCACACAGCGAAAGGAAAACCGTCGACGACGTCTATATAGACGTGTGCGACACGTGTATATATACATGTACCACCTTAACACAGATGTCGGCTAGTCTGTAGTGTTAGATCGCTCGCGCACTTTCGAACTGAGAATTAATGCCAGCCACCGGCTCGGTGGACTTAAGGGCTTACGCGAATCGCTGTGGACCGAGCCGAAGATAATACTGCGGGTACACGCGGCGGAATGAACGGGAATTAGGTGTCTTAGGCGCCCGGGGAATGAAGCTACCCGCGGTTAGGTTTTGCTCTTCCTCGCGTTTCCTATCCCCCCCCCTCTCTCTCTCTCGTCGGTTCTTTCGAAACCGGCTGCGAAATTGGGTGCAGCAGGGGAATTTATGTCGACGTTTTATTTCGGTTCTCCCCGCCTTTTTTCGCCGTTTTTCGCGGATTTACCGGCCGATCGAGGGGTGGGAGAAGGTTTCTCTTGGGGTAGAGAGATGGGCGAACGTTTGTCAACACTTTGCAGTCCGTCGGGCGACAAATTGAAGAGCACCGTGGTAACGAAGTTTCGGTTCGTGGAACGGGTTGAACGCTCCTTTGTGAGCGTTTGTGCGACGGTAAATTTAAGGATGTTCCGTTTGACGCCGCGTTTCGAATGTAATCGAAGCAAATGTAGAAGAGGAGGACGATTGCAGTTATCATTTTGCCGTCTGTTCATCAACGCGCGGCGGGGGAACTCGTCGGAAGGTATTAATTAAGAGAGCGACCAGAGCGATCTCAGGTTTATTCGCGCGGTGTGTTTCTCTCGGAACGAACCGCTTATGGTAAAAAATGGAAATTTTAGTACGGTCGTCGGAGAGAGGGGTTGCCTCGTAGAATCTAGAACGTATGAGGAGGATGTATAGCCTTTGTGCTATTGTACATTCGACTGGAACGGTTTGTTGGAGAATATTAAGATCCCTTTCTTTAAACGTGTTCCACGTACAATCAAGCCAGGCAAACGGAATTACCATTTTGATCCATACATTTGTACGTAATTGCCGTTTGTTCGAGTAGAATTACGGTTTAACGAGCGTTTTACGACGCTGTTAAATCTTCTCCCCGTCTGTGTTAACTGGAAAATTGTAGAACGGTCGCGCGGACATTTTCCAAATTCTAAGGAACGAAAAAGTTTGAGCGGGGGTGGCTGCGTATCAGAGAATATGATTAAAACATCAATCGAGAAGGGAAAAGGTGGAAGAAGGAGAGAGGGGGGAGAGGAATGGAAGTGAAAGCAGAGGAAATTGTTAGGAAGCCCAGAGGCGGTTGCTTAAAGCGAGAATAAGGCTAATGAACTGCAACATTCTCCGGCAAGCTTGATAAGAAGCGGAACGTTCGAACTTGAACGGGAGAGGTTCACGCGTTCGTGCTCCCGCCGATTGCTGAATTTTCATAATGGAATCTGTTTTTGATTCGTTAACAACCGGTCGGGAAAAGGGGAGCAGAGGGGGGGGGGGAAGGGGAGCTCTGTTTGAAATTCACGATCGACGCGTATACCATTACGCGTATCTAAATTTCATCTTGTTATGAATCATCGAATTTCTCTTTACATAAATATTCACTTTCGACGTCGAGTTTCGAAACGATTTATTCGATTCACTCCTGTTCCCCCCTTCGCTCTCCCTCCGGCTGTGTTAACACACGCGCCGATATACAAACCGACGTTCGATCGAATTAGCTGTGCTTTTTCAGAGAGAAACGACACGTCGGCGTCGTTCGAATAGCAAACGCACCGGGGACGAACCACCGCGGAAGTATTCAAAAGTACCGATCGTTTCCAATTGTCTCGTCCTGTTTGCGTCGCGTTGCTCGTGTCGACGTCGACGGCCGCGTGTATAACTCCCGGCGAATCAGAGGGACTTGCCTCCGCGGTTTCCTGCGCGGAAACACGAAACTTTCCGCGATCACCAACGGCGATGTCGGATGGAAAAATTTTCGTCGGAAAGTAATATCGCGGCGAGTAAGTTCGCGGAAGAGAGGAATTTTTCGTACGAAACCTGTCTCTTTCTCTCTCTCTTCTCATCCTCTAAACGTCATACCCAAACCCAAACCCTCTCTCTCTCTCTCATCGTCGATATTTATACACGAAATATTTTTACTAGAGAAATATCGAACGGTTGCGTGCACAGCTTCGTGCACGATAATAATAAGAGCAGCTCGTTTACTAGGATAAAAACGTTTTCATCTCGTGCTCGCCGTCCCTTTATTCGCGGAGCTTCTTCCCCCCGCCCTGCCGCCTGTACAAAATTACGCGGGGGAAAATTTCGCGACAGACAGAAATATGAAATTTTCTCTTCTTCCTTTTTTTTTTTTCTTCTTTTCGTCGCAGAAGAAAACGCGCTGGCCTCGTATTTCTGGAAAACGTTTACCAGAGACAAAGATAACGGAGGGGCGGGGGAGGGTGTACTATACTCAGGTCGGTAGAGAAAACAGAGAGCTTAGGTAGGTTCCCTTTGGTTCGACGACGTTGAATCCTACAACGTGCACAAATCCCTTCGTTTGTTTTTTGCAACTTTTAATAAGTCCCAAACTTCGCGTAGGAACGGCAATAAAAGGGCCGTGTACGTACACGTGTGAAAGAAAACTTTTTTATCAGCCGAAGAGCACGCGTGTGTGTGTGTGTGTGTGTGTTTCCCGTGGCCGGGCAAAGTTTCTCCACCGCGGAACCCTCCTCACTTCGTCGCTCTCTTCACATGTTTCGTTTCACGACGAACGAACGCACAGCTCTCCTCCTCTCCCAGTCACTTGAATTCTCTCTCTGTACTATCCCCGGCAGAACGGGCGAAACACAAAAAGAAAGAGAAAGAAGGGAAAGCAAATAAAAAAAGGAAGAAAAGGAAGAAAAAAGGAGCGGGGAGAAAAAATGACGACGACAAGGAGGAGGAGGACGAGTCGAGAGGTGGAGGCTCTCGCAAATCACGAAAACGATACGAAACAAAGAAGGGTAGGATAAGAGGGAAAAGAAGGGAAACACGCGAACAGGGATCCGCTGCTTAAACGGTCCCGTTGTATATCCCGGGATGGAAAAACGAAACTCGCGACGTGCCTCGAACGTGCGCGCGCGAATCTACTTGCTGCTCTACACAACAACGCACCTGTCTACCCTCTGTCTTTCTACAAGTACACGCATGTGCCTCTAGCTATACACACGCAGACACGTGTGTGTCACTGTTCATACAGAGGAGCGAAAAATATCAAACGCACGGTTCGGAAACACTTCCACGGAAATATTTGGCACGCTCCGGTCTGAAAAGGGGGAACGGGACAATGCTGTCTCCCTTACGAATGCATTATTCCGATATCGAAACGCGAGCGCGCGAATTGCCAGGCATAAAAGAAGAATTTTTCATCAGTCGTGCTCTGCCCGCGCCCGCGCGCACATCCCAAGAGCCCATTATACACATACGCGTATATAGACATAGACACGCAAGTGTATAGAGGCGGTCTGTACATCCGGGAATCTTGAAAAGTTTCCTCCGCCTCCTATCTCGCGAATGCTGCTCCACCGTATATACATACGTAGGAACGGTCGAACGTCAAAGCGGCGTTTCGAACATGCTTCGCATACTTCCGGCCCCGTGTGTACCTGACGTCTCTTGTTCCGCAGAATTACCCTCTCAAGGGCCGTCGATACATGGGTTAAGGAGGAAATACCGGATCGACGATATGCTACGTTTGAACTGCACATCCGGACGGAGTAAACCCGCGGCCAATCTCACCTGGTACATCAACGATCGACAAGTACGGTTTGGTATATACGAGAATCGTGAATAGCTACCAACGAATTCCTCAGACCCTTGCTTTCCCATTCCTCTCTCTTTCTCTGCCTTTCTTCTCGATCTCTCTCTCTCTTTCTCTGGCTCCTGTAAGACACAAACCAAGCGCGGCCCCTCGTTTTAGCATTAAGGGAACGCTCGCGTCGTTTCTGTTGAATGGACGAAGGGGCTGTATACACACCATCGGTTGCTCCCGCTACCGGGAACAATTAGTGAATCGTGTCTGAGATTTTGGAGATTGAGTTAATTGTTACCGAGGTCGAGGGAACCACCGCGTTGCGCCGCAGTTGTAGAGTTCGATGGCTTAACACGTTCTTACGCTCACCACCTATAGACCCCCGCAACTATAAGTAACTCGTCGGTGGCGCGATACTCGGAGAACGTGCTCTGTGCCGGGCGAAGTGGAGGGTCTCTCTGTCTATCGATTCAGCCGAATTCGTGCACCGACACTGCGGTTTTATTTTTCAATTCGCCAACTAAAACCCGTGAGATTAAATTAAGAAATCGAAGCAAATGACCGGATGCCGTGGAAATAGACCAGCGTGACGTCATTGGAAGCGGTTCTTCGCGCTTTCTCGAGCGATCCTTCCGGTTAATTCGACGCTTTATTTTCGTGCTGCGGGATTCTCAAATTGTGTGTTTCCTTTTCTTTCCAAGAACTCTGTTGACTGATGTGAAATTGACGTTTGGTTAACTTTACAGAGAATAATCTGTTGTACAATAGAGCCTCTGGCGAAAAAATTAGGGACACTCGCAATTTTTAACATCCTTCCTATTTTTAGTCAAATTTGGAAGCTTGAATGTAATAATTCTTAATAATTTCCGTTTCCCCCCTTTGCTTTGATTGCAGCATTTCTGCCGTACTCTGCATGCACCCTTTTATCGTGTCCTTTATTTTTCGATGATTTTCCAAATATCCAGAATTTTTTCCTTTACAAGTGTTTTAACCCTCTGTGGGCCGAATTTTTTTCTCGACTATAAAAAAATGTATGTAACGTGAAATTAAGAAATATCGTCCCATAAATACGGAATAACAATGAATTCAGCAGTTTCAACAATTTTATTATAACGAATACATATTGTGACTTTGAAGTAACAACGGTTATCAAGAAAGTTACTGGTTAATAAGGAGACATTGTGCAACAAGGCGTTTACGCCATCTTGTGCAAAAAAGTTCAATTATTTAATAAAATATCGATATATTAGTATGTGACCTGAAAGTTACACGGGCCCATAGAGGGTTAAGTAAACTCCAAAAATTCTCGATTGAACGAATATCGGGAGACTTGCCTGACCGCGACAATATGGAGATTTTCATCGAAGACATTCCAATTCCCATTCTGCAAGACAGAAAGACAATGTTAGAACTTGCATGTATCGCCAAAACACGAAAGATGTAAAAAATTCTAAGTGACCCTAATTTTTCACCAGGAGCTGTATACTAGTTCAATGAATGAAAAATGGTCCAGAGTCTTAACTCCATACATGTGTACGAATCGATGGTTCCGCTCAGATATGTTCCGAGTGATTGAATTAGAGCGTTCGATGCGAAACGAGGGGCGAAGTGGATATGGAATTAGAATATCGTTCGTTACGTTGGTCTCTTTGCTCTGTAATTTATTCAGATGTCCATACTTTCTCACGTCCCCTCGAACTTTTTCACCCTTTCTCTCATCGTCGGTAAGAACGGTCACGTTTGTTCAGCTGGTCTCGAACTAATACGTGCTCGTCTCGAATGTCAAATCTCCCTCGAGAGAAATTTCCTCGTAGATGCTTAATAGACAGAACGAGCATAGTTCGCTCGTTTTAATTCGAAATGTTAATACACCTTGTGATATCATTTTTACCGCTCGTTAAATTCGGTAGAAAGTGCCCGTCCAAGTATCTGTAAACTCACCGTCCACGAACATCCCTCTACCGTAATTGTTCCAAGTAACGGCGAAGATTTACGAAACGAACAGTTCGCGGAATTATTAGAAAATCGCGCAATTCAGTTTTTGCACGGTATTGTTTCATTATGCGTTTCACGGCCGTTCGTTTCTAGGAAAATTTTCCTCGCGAACGAATATACACACGCGCGTGTCCCCCGATTGGAAAGAGCCGCGGAGATTTGATTTTCCAATGAAACGTTACGTAACGAAACCCTATAAACGAGTTTTTCCACTGTCTGTCCCCTCCGTGATTGGTGTCTTTCAGAAGGGCAACGTTGCGAGCGTTGCAACGCTATGACACACACAGAGAAAAAACAAAAACGGCAGCAGCAGCAGCGGGAAACAGAGAGAGAGAGAGAGAGAGAGTGGTGCAAAAAGTTATCGAAGTTTCTTGGACGTATAATGACGGTGTTATCAAAACATGGCGCTGTCGAATCGGTTGTCAATCAATTCGTTACTCGGCGCACGCTCTTATCGATAAAATGGTATTGTTGCTCGACAGAAACAAAAAAAGAAGGAAAGGAAAAAATCGAAAAAATAGACCAGCACACTTTTGACGTTCGCTATAGATGCTCTCGCTCGCTCGATCGGACGGTTCAAGCGAGAAAACCTGTTCCCGTTTGACTTCTGCTCGTTCGAAAGTTTTCGCGAAATTGGATTACCACGGAAGAGGGAAATATCGAAGTTTCTTCGTGAACTGAGACAGAGAACGCCTATGTTTGGTTGAACGATGTTCTTAGTAATCCGGAAGGAAAGATTTTCAGGTAACAATGAGATCGCTAATCCTTGGCAAGTCCAAGTATACCTGTGGGGCGCACCGGAGTTTGGACAAACATTAGCTATAAATGTTATTATCCCCGTAACTGAAACACTTCCTGGCATATAAAGGGGTAGATGTATTCGCATAACTCCTTGGTTCGTGTTTCCAGCGATGTTGCATCCTCTATCTTTCCCCACTTTCAACCGAAGCTTCTGGGTTGTCAGTCATTTTCTATCGTAGCAGAAGTGTTTGCTGTTGTTCAGAGAAGTTCGAGGGAAGAATATACTCTACGTTTTCTTTTAACTGTTTTATTTCGTCGAAATAATCGAGAAAGTTGAAGTTCCCGTGACATTTCTCGAGTTTGACGAACATCAGATTCCACCAACTGTCGCAGGAACTCCGAGATCCAATAAGCGATTTGCCCGGCCGCATTCTTCACTTTCGAAATGCTTCAAATCAATTCTTGACAGTCCTTTCCCCCTAATCGATCATTTATTCGTTCTGCTGTTTCAGCTGCGAAGCCATAGACTATTGCCCCGATCTGCTACGAATCCATTTCTTCAAAAGTACACGATAATGTAATTAGTTATAGGTTATTTCGTTTCTTTCTGAAGTCCGAAGAGTCATTGTCTTTCGTGATTTTTGTAAGTCAGTGTCATCAAGAGATACTTCGATCATCTCGTGATCGAGAGAAAATTGAAACACATCCCCCTTTCGTACTACAAATCGACGATCATCGCCTTCAAACCCTTCAAATTTCGTATGCATCGTTTCGATCGCAGATGATCTCGTAATCGAGAGAAAATTGGACAAAACGAAGCTAATCACATCTTACCAGATATGCTAAAACTAATCCGACTCAAGCTCGACGCGTCCCCCTTTCATACTACAAATCGACGATCGCCTCTTGAAACGTTTCCAAAATCCCCTCAAAGCCTTACTTCAACTTTCCCTATTAATACCGATCGAGGTGAATACTTTCATAACCGCCGTCAATCGTCAAGTTTCACCCAAGCAGATGCTCCCAGATGCGAATGCTACCCATTCCCCGCCCCCTAAGAACTCGTCAAACTCATTAACAATCCACCGCGTGAGACCGCGAACGATCGACTCAAGAATCCCTCCCCAGAAACGTTGAACGGAGCCGCATTACCTCCCCCTCCCCCGTGGGAGAAGTTGGAGGAGATTAGCGGATTCCAGCGGTCGATTAATCGGCAAAATTCACCCTTAGAGCTGACGTAACGATTATCCAATTAATTATCGGCCGGGGATAGCAAGTGTCTAGCAGGTGGCCAGAGAATTTTAATAGACGTGTCCTTCGTCGTCGTTTAACCGATCGTACCGATCCAAATTGTCACGCAGCCCCTGAAATCGTACGTCCGCACGTACAGCCCCCTCGACACGAACGAGTCCGAGTGGCATATCTCCCAGATCGGCCTTCAGTTTCTCGTTACACACGACCATTTCACCGTCGGCAAGCTGAAGATACGGTGCAGCGCCTCGATATACGACATATACTGGCAGAGTACCGAGGTCAGCACAGAGGAGGACAGACCTAGGGTGATCCACTACGAGCCAGCCGCCACCATTGTCGGTATCAACTATCTTCAACCACCGCCGAACTTCCAGACAGGACAGAAGAAACCTGACGGCCACGTTGGAGTGAAAGGTAACCAAGTTTCACCTTTTCTTTTCTCTCTCTTTCGAACAGAGAATTTTAGGGTTGTTACAGCGGGGAGAGAGAGGAGAGGATTGTTAAGCCTGATAATAGGCTTGTTGCCGCGTTCCGAGTTTCTTCGTGTCTTTAGCTCCGGGTGTTTATAGGAAGGGTGGCTCTCGCCGGGGGAAAAGCTTGTCTGTCGCTGATTGAACTCTCGATAGGCGATACTATTGGAGCTTGTTTTCCAGACGCGAGAGGGGCTCTTCCTGGTGTATCTTTTCTGCTCGGAGTTTTTATTGGTAATTTCGGCGAGGGTTTACGACTAAGGGTGAGATATTAAGGCGTTCGAGTTGGAATATTGCGACGTGGGTTTTTCTCTGTTGGTTTAATTCTTGTTTAGGTCGGGGGGAATTTTGAACGGCGTTGGAGAAATTCGGAATTTAGAGTGGCAAGTAGTAAAGTGTACAGCCACGTAGAGCAAACAGTTTTAACTTGTTTAATTTTTGTAGAAGTTAAGGTGAGTTCGATGAACTGTTTAGCTTTCTTTTAGAAACAGATCGTTTTTCTTCACGAAAGTTTTCACTTCTTCAGGTTAACGATTCTAACACGAGCTACGAAGAGATGTCTAGTTTACACGTATATACGTGAAATTTGGGAGAGATTAGTCGATGCATTATTGAGGAATCACGGTGGCCAGTTTGCTAAACACGGTTTCTAGAAAAACTCGTTTAAAGTTTTCCTACGCTTAGCGTTTCCAGCGGCGCGTCACTTTCTTAAAATCATTGTAACTTTTTCGTTCGGTCGATTACAGGCGTAGAATTTCAGCAACACGTTATCGAAACATCGAACTTCTAAGAAAGTCGGATTTTCGTTTCCAAATAAGAACACCCGTTTAATATCTTCCAACAGACTCCAGCTGTCCAGGTAAGGGTTAAATCATAGTTCAGATAGAATCTAGAGATTAGCAAAGTTCCTCGAGAACGTCGTCCAAGCTTATCCGCGAATCGTGCTAATAAATTGGTAACTAGAAAGAGTTGCTGCATTTCGTACAAAAATGATCCTAGGCCACACTCGTGACTAGAATTTCCCTTATTCTCACCCGCGTATCGATACATCGATGACCAGCATTGCGTAGCTTGAATTGCAAAGCTCGGTGGACGTGCGACGAATTCAAGCGTCGCCATTTATACGCGAAGTTAAAAGAACGTTCGAAAATAGTGAACTCCTTATACATAGTTTAAAGGAAGAAAAAAGAGGAGAGGAGAAAAAAAGCGAAGAGAAAACGCTTTCATTAAAAGCCTGGCCATTGATCGATCGCAGGAGGGGAAAGCGCGACGCGATACGATTCTCGGAGGTTTAAAATTTCCCGCTTGAATGGCGCGGCATTTAAAACCCCGCGCGATTCATTCCGCGGCGAATCGTCTCAACGAAGGACATCTGTTCGCGTTAACGAGCCAACGCCAGTCGCCGGCACCGACTGATTAAATCGACCAATCGAAATTTCCTACCGTTTTTTTTCTCTTTCTCTTTCTCTCTCTGCTCTCCGCTTCTCGCGACGATAAACGAGCCAACCGTGGCGCGGTCGAGCATCCGCTTGTTTGTCCATCGCGCGGTCCGGATAATCTGACCAGCCAAATTATCCTGGTTAACGTCAAATAGCTCGGTACACCATCAAATAATTCGTTTCACGCCGGCTAATCCGAGGCTGCGGCAAAGATAATTCCCGACGCATTCCACGATTATTTGCTGCGGCTTTGGATTATTTCGCGTCAAGTGAGAGTCCACGCTTCAGCGCGGTCGTGGCCGGATACGGTGCGGAATATCGCGACGAGAGATACAGGGAAAAGTAGGGAGTTTCTTGTCACTTGTCTTGTGAAAATGTCACGTTCGGATTATCGCCGTGGATGCTGACACGTTCGAGTGATTCCCTAGGATTGTAGCATGTGTTAGGTGTACTTAATTAACCCTTTGCTGCCGGGTTAATTGTGAATAACCGGGTCGTTTCAATTTTTTTGTTTTATTTTACGTTAAATTATTTCGAAATTATAGTTTCCCGCGACATAGGTACGTGAGTTTATGGCAGAGGTGACTGTTTTTATTGCTGGAAAATATGCGAGTTGTTGGTTGCGTCCTCAAAGGGTTAATATTCGAATAGTACAGTTGGTTAATTTACTATTTCGAGCTCTGTTCTCGAATGCCCCATTTTTTAAATGTTCGATATTTGCTTTTTATCCTGGCTCACACCACAGGCCACGTCCGTTCTGATTAACAATCGTTTCGGCTTTTCCGCTTTTCCGAATCGTACAACACCATTTTTAAAGAGATCGTGTTGAATACACTTACAATTCGGTCAATTTTCATTATTCTCGACACATTTCACAGGACACTCAAATTCACGCGACAACGAACAGGAATTTCCGAATTTTCTGAACGCTGAAATACGAGGATGATTTCGCTGTATTTACAAGAAACGACGAAATCAGCTTCGTTTACGCGGCAAACTGGCCACGTGCCGTTCTCCGCGAGACAAATGAAAAGTGGTACTTTTCATAAAGCACGTCGAACTGTTGTTCGTCGACGACAACAGAGAAAACAATGCGGAGGCAAACGAACAGAAGGGTCGGAGAAAAATGAAAAAGGAACGGCCACGATATCGGTTTCCTCTTGGTTCGAGCTCGTCGAGTTTATATAATAACCGCGCCGGTCACGATTCAATCGAAATCATATCAACCGGGGGGGAAAGGACACGGTTGAATTCGTTGCTCGTGGTTTGCAAAAACTTCGCTTCGTTATTTGAGTTAGCTGTTTGCCTCGTTATAGAAACCGCTCTCCCAGTTTCCATTCGCGACACTTCTCTCCCTTTTAACCCTTTCTCCCCCTTGTTCGCCCCTTTTCACAATTTCTTCACCCTTGATCCTACCAAAGCAAGTTACCACGATAAACGTAATATTTCCTCGTTAGATCGCGAACAATCGTTCCACGCGAAAATCAAAGTCTACGCTTCGGTGACGGAACCGCGACAATCAGATTTGCGGACGAATTAACCGCACAGCTGTACAGCGTGTAACTGTGACGATATATAGGCGTTAATATTCACGTGTGCGTGCGTGCAGGTAGATGATGGGTAGGATAAATTGTGCAGGATGATTTGTAACAAAGTATAACTATAACATATAATATAATAGTAAAACCGACGATGATTAACGATAATTAATGCCAGCTCATGGATCCTCACCGCTCCTGTTAACTTTATTTACCCGTGCGGATGGTGTTTGCGCGACCCGGCGTACTTTCGAACGCGTTCCGCTTTAAATTTGCTAAATTAACCGGGAGAACGAACGAGCATTGTAAAACGCGGGGTAATACGCGCGATTAACCGGTGTCATAATTAGGGTTCGTTTGCACGACAGAAATTCATAGAGAAGGTTCTCGTTCAGACGAATGGATAACCAGAGAGTGAGAGAGAGAGAGAGAGAGGGTGAAAGATAGTAGGTGGTCGCGTTACGGTCACGGTTCAGTCGCAGTTCGTTCAAATGTTATTCGAGGCCTCGGAGCGTGACTGGGGTGAGCCAAGTTAGTTAATTCAGTCGAAGAGCATTGAATAATATTTGATCGAGGCCTGGTGACTGGATCGAGACTGTCGGCGTAAATCAAGTCGCACGAGGATAGCGACGGTGGTCCCACACGCTGTGTGGGTTAATTAGTGGATCGGGCAAGTGAAACCCCTGGTGATCGAGTGTCGAAAAGCTGAAAATCATTTCTGCTGTCGCGTTATTTATCGGCTCCACTGTGCGCGGGAGCCAAGTCTCCTGAAATTGGCGAGAAGAGTGCGGGCGAAATGGAAAAAAAAGAGAGAGAGAGAGTCGAGAGAATTTTTGTTCATTGGCAGTGTAGGAAATCCGTCATCCATCAACGCTCGAAAGGCGCGATCGAAATTTTATGACCCACATCCGGAGGCGGCTATTAAAGCATAAGCGTTCCCTCAATTTGAATTTTTTTGCGTTATTATGCCCGGCAAGCGCGGTTTTATTACTTTCAATTCCCGCGCTCAGCACCGACATCGCTGACTACACGGGGATATATTAGCATGGAGAATGGCGCGAATTAATTCGGAAAGTTTCGCGCGTCGTCTCTACGCAAGGAGATCCTCGTAACAGCTCGGAACCAGCGTTTTCTCCGGCTACCGTCACTTTGTTCCCGTGAAAAATGGAAAAGAGGGAGAAAAGGGAACGAAGCTGAGGGAGGGAAAAAAAGGATCGATTGGTAATTTTATCCATTGCTACGGATACTCAACGACGCTCCTGCTCGTTCGGAACTTTTGAAGAATTTGTGCAACGACCGATCTATCCGACGAATTCCACCCTCTTATCCGTCGTCACGAGAGTTGGAAAGTTTACTTTTGCAGATAAACCATTCTCCCCCTTTGATTACCTTGCTTTTCTAATTGCCCCGTTCGCCCTCTCGAAATATTAGGTTTTTCAGCGGCTGAAATTAGTCCGGTCGGTAATTTTTGTACACAACAGTTAGAGAAGAATTTGAACAGTAAGAAACGAAAATAAAGTATCGGCGCACAATCCAAATATTCGCGTAATTTTTTTGCACAAGTTTCAACTTAAGATTGCTGACTTTTTGCTGGGGAACGAGCCAAGAGGAAGGCCCGATAACGTTTTCAGAAGAATCATTTAAACGTGAAATTTTCACGGTGAAGAAAAGTATGAAATTTTGCCAGATCCTCCCCTATTCACTCGACCTTTCCTCAAACACCTGAACAATTCTTCGACAAATAAATTATTCCCAAATGAAGCATTCGAAGAACTTTTTCACTCCAAAAACAACAACGAAACTGGTTAATCGTTGGAAAAAAGCGTACCTACCTGTAGAATCATGCGAAAATTATTTCTGGAAGGGACGCAACGAATTTAAAAAGCACAATTTCGAGATCCGCCAACCTAATAACAACGGCGGGACATTTGGAAACATTTGTCCGGTGATTTGCAAATGTCGTACATTCTCTCCAACCGGGGATATTTCTGTCTACATCGTTAGACAAAGTACCGCGATATTTTGACGCAAACATAGATCACGTCATAAAATATGCAACTTAACCCATTACCGGTGTCACCGTGCACCGCTTCGGGGTAAAAATTCATAATACTCTCTGCTCAAACATCGCCGAAAACGCAGCATCCCCCCGTCCAACTCCACTTAACCCATTTCGTACATCCGAAACCTGCGTTTCAAGGACCCGCGGCCCCGTTCCAACCACCCTATATACATACGCCTGTATAAATTCATTTATTCATTTGTCGCGTTCCGGCCGAACGATCGCCGGGAGCGCGTGACGAAACGGGACAGGAAAAACTTTGTGAATGCAGCAAGCTCGTATGTTCTCTGTTTCCAGTTCTCGGCTCGTCCAGGTCGGAGGCACGACTGCCGTCGGCGCGGCTGGTCCTTGGATTGTTCGCGTTCCTTCTGATCGCCATTCGTTAACCGTACAACCCGCAATTCAACTACGCGCGCTTTTGGAGCTGTTTATATAAATCGACGTGCTTGTAAGAAAAGTCTGGGGCCGCTTTGTGTGACGTGGTCATCCTCCGGCGACACCTCGCGTGTCGCAGTCCCTTGTATTTTCGAAGGGGGGACCACAGTGTGCCAGAACGGAACGAAGAGGAACGCGGGTGGTTTCTTTCTTGGCCGGGAACGAGACGAGACGAAGAGGGAAAGACTGGGATCCGAGCTGACGCGAGAAATTACGAAGAATCGACGAGGCTATGGATGAGACGGTGACGACGATTGTACCAGTTCCGCGAGGAGAACACGGAGATCAGCCACGTGAATTTGTCCAGGATGATCGAGAAGACGCGATCAACGAGGAAGAAGAAACACGTGCGTAGAAAGCTGCTGTCCCGCCAACTGTGTCGACGTTGAAGACCGGAGAAAGCGAGACGAAACGACGGGAATATCCGAGGAATATTTTATTATTAGACTGTTGTACTACTTGCTTCCTTTTCGGCGGTGATCATGTGTTTTGCATTGTGTAGGTATGATAACGGTAAATAGAGGTACGTTTACGGCGCATCGTTTGTTCGCGGAGAACGAAACAAAAAGGGAGAAAGAAAAAAAAGACGATAGTTTTCTTTTTTGGTACTTTTATAAAACACACGACAGAAAGACTAACCGAAACGTAGCGTGGATATACGCGTGTATCTATGCACACGTGTGTACACTCTGACACGTGTATATATACACACGCGTGTGCGTGCATGTGTGTGTGTGTGTGTGTCTATAATCTGTCTCTGTCGCTCTAATTGTTTCTCACTCCCTGTCTCTTCATCCGTGCCTCGATTCTAATCAGAAACGCGTTTCGATGACATCACGCGGTTCGCCTAAACGAGATACAAAGAGGAGAGAAAAAAGAGAAAAAGACGAAAAAAAGGTGAAAAAAAGAAAAATGAAATAAAACAGAGGAAAAAATATGAGACAATGTACATGAGGAAACAGTGTGCGAGGAGATGTACCTGATGAATCGGATATTCGACGAGTCACTTTGCGCTGCCCACTGTCGTTAATATCTAGTATTCTTATAAGTGAGGACGATGATGAACGGTTTGGCGAAGGATAATAAACGTCGGAGCGCTTTTTTCCCGCCGCCTGTTAGGGAGCTCGAGCGAGAGGAACAGGCGAGAAACGGAGGGAACGAACGAAAGGGGAGAATTGAAGAAGAAAGAAGAAACGAAATTTGTGTTTTCGACCAGAAAATAGAGAAAAAAACGGAGGATCCTTTTTGTTGCCTTTTTCGCAATTAGGTTTACCAAATTAATACCGCTTTCCATCCCTCTCCGCGTTCGATTTAACGCATCCCCCTTCGATATGCGTTTGTCAACCGCGTTTGATACGCCTCCGAGCGAATGATATTTTAAAGAAAGGCGATTCACACACGGTCTCACCGTTCTGTTTACAATGAATATTTACATCGAGCTTAACTGTTCTCCCCCCCGAGCTACATTTCCGGTCGGAACGTTGTTTCCTGTTGCTCACGCGCCGATGTCGTCGCCCGCCTCGAATCGGTACGCACACGCCGAGTTGTATGTAAGTATTCCTTGCGATTTGTCACACAAAGATCTATTTATTTATTTATTTATTTTTTTATTTGTCGTTTCGCAATAACGGACGAGGCATGACGAGTGAACGGGAAGAAAGAAATGTGGCATAAAGAGGAACGAAAATGTCGTGTATACGGGGTGTGCCAGGTGAAACAGCTCGGTTAATTATCTGCTGAAGGTATGGTAGCGGTGCCGGGGACATTTTCGCGTGTAATTTAAACAGTTTCAAAGGGACGGTACAAGATGGAAGAGAGATTCTTTTATAAACGACACTTTTTCTCTAGTTTTCCTCAAGGTTGCCTAAATGCTCTTTTTTCGCACGAACGTGTACATATGTTTTCCTACCGTGTGTCGTAGCAGACGTCGACGTGATCGTAGAATGACCTTGGATTCTGAAATTCTTCAGAAAAGGCGGAAAAAATCTTCGAAACCGCTTAAATTACGTGTGAAAGATTTTGTCCCGCGGCGCGACAGTTGGGCGGAGATAATTAGGCGGTCTACTTCGCGTGGCCCACGCTGTATATGTATATATATATATGTATATGTATATGTATGTTATGTATTAACGAGCGATGTGTGCTAGTATTAGTTACGAATTATTGATTAAGGATCGCAACGACTGAATAATACTCTACATGATTTTCTAATTGTAATAAGTATTTTTGAAACCGTCATCGTTTCTATGTAGCTGAACACGGGCGTAACGTTCGACTAGGGAACGTGTTTCATTCAGAGAATTAGCCAAAGTAAAAAAGAAACCAAAAAAGAAAGAGTGAGAGTGAGAGAGAGAGAGAGAGAGAGAGTTGTGTAATTGAATATTTTCGAACGGGTCAAATAATTAATACGTTTAACGAAGAAGAAAGAGGAATACAAAAAGCGAAAAAACCAAGAAAACAAAATAACAAAAGGAGTAATGCAAAGTGTCAGAGAAATCTCGCGTGTCCGCAGCATAGTTTCACGGTTCTTTGTGTAATAGAAATGATGCTAGTCAAAAGATTTATGCCAACGTTTTTTGGTATCGATGCTCATTATTTTCCTCAGCTTGTCACGATACGAAAGAATATTTATGATAATAATAACAATATGACCACAACATCGTTTCATTTCATACCACCAACCAAGAAGAAAGAACACGAATTTCATTATAATTTCACAGTTAGAAAAGAGAAAGAAGAAAGATCAGCAAACACAGAGGAGTATCTTGCTCTGCTTTAAAAATATACCTCACCTGTTAATTCTCCGCTCAGAAACCAACAGTGTACCGTTAAAAATTACTCGTAAACAGGTGAAAAAAAAAGACAGTCCTTTCAATTTCTCAGTATTAATCAAGCATCTCCCTCCCTTTTCGCGAAATCGTAATTTCGCCGAAAATCGTGCGACAGCACGCTTAAACGACCGTGCGCTCCTGAAAATCCGGGGTAAAATCGGCCGGAATATATTCTGCGCTGCAATTAATCGCAACCTTACAGGCCGGAGCGGACGGAATAAGGGGCAATTTCCAGAAACGATTCTTCCGCAGAAAACGGTGCCGCGGTATTAACAAGCAGAATTGTCGTCTACCTTATCGTCGAGTTTTAGCAGTTTTCTGACAAGAAAATTCTAAACTTGAGGCAAACACGGATAGGAAATGTGCGAAATAACAACGATCTGGCCGGATATTTCAATCTTTCACCTGGAGGATGAAATATTTGAAGTGAGAATTATGCAAAAGGGTATCCGGTTATTGACACAAGGGTTGAAACGTCCTTAAAGAATCGCGAGGAGGATCTTTCGTAAGTAAGTCAGCGGCGTGTATAAAGCGATCCGAAACTCCGGTAATAAGCATTATTTTATCAAAGGTTCGCCGATTGAATCGCGTTACCGGCGTTATTACTCCATTTGTTTCCGCATCAACGGCAATGATGTTGATGAAATAATTCAATCACCCGTTTCGCATGCGATACGATCATCATCGTGGAAGCGGTGTGCGCGTGTGTGCACACACTTCTTCCTTCCTCTAACGTTCACCCTCCCTCTCTCTCCCGCTATTAATCCATCGAAGATGCGCTATTCACAACCGACTAATCCGTTTATTCTTTTAAATCCGAAATCCCGTTCGAAAAAGGCACGCTCCGACGCGTCGCGCTTTTACTTACACGAGAGGAGAGGCTTAAGCGCTTCCCTGGCCCCGAACGCTTTTTTCGATTGTCCGGCGCTGGTTCGAAAACCAGTGTTCAACGAAACTTGCTTAACCTGCAACTAGGCGAGTGCTTTTGTCCAGGGGAGAGAGAGAAAAGTGACCGGGTGTATTTTGCACGGGGACAAATTTAGAAACTTGCGTTTTACACCCTTCGTCGGCAACGAAACGAAATTTTCGGGCAATTGCAATTCGGGGGGAAAAAGGGGCGATCCTGTTTGCAGGAGTGAGATATCGAGGACGGAGTTGCTTAAAAATTAATTACAAATTTTTACATCGCGTTGGATTAACTATGAAGAATTCGTTTGTGTGAAATTTCGAAGACTCGCTTTTAGTCGAAAAAAAGAAGAAATAGGAAAAGTGACTGAGAATTTGGAAATTTAACACGTTGAATTAGTAAAAGCATTTAATTTGAATAAATGGTAGTGTTTGTAAAATTTTCACCTAATGCATCATACAGCATATTTACATAGTTTTATTTCTAACTATTGGCATATTATTTATGCATATTGCAGTGTGTTGTATTAGAATAAAAAATTCTTTTCGGCACCGTGGACAAGTTACGTAGAATTGGCCCGGCATTCAACGTGTTAACGGAGAAAATTGAATAATGCAACTTGTTGAAAAAGAGGAGTATGATAATATCGTAGGGCTGAGATGTGGAGCGCGAGATTTTGCGAGCCGGATGAAAATCGGTGAAAAATTCATACGATATATATCGTGTACGATTGATTATAAAGAATTCATTTGTATGAAATTTTCAGTGTTCCGTTTCAGATTTATCGTTGACATGCGAGCGTAAACTGGTGGGACAGTCATTTTTAGATTGATTTCGATATTCGTTATGTCGCGACAAGTTTGCCTAACATTCCCGGGGTAAATATTCGCTGTGTGTTTAGTTGGATGAAACAGTAACACTATCTCTCTTCGCTTCCTTTTTTTTCTTTTTTCTTTTATCAGCGAATTGACCTCCAGTTATTACGTAACGATATTCCATTGTGGCTGTATTGGATATTTCGTCGGTGACGAATCACTCTTTGTGATTGATCACCATAACAATCGACGTTGCAGGGGGTTGGGGGGGGGGGGGGTAATTACAAAGAAAGAAACATGGCGATACAGTAATTTCTGCATTACCGCGCGATAGTAATTAGTGGAACGCCATTTACTTTAAATGACGTCTATTTCATTGCAGTGTAATACGTTTCAGCCGACAATGCTATAACTTCGTGTAATTTGTTTGTAACTTCCGATAACTACAGTATTCATGAGTCGACAAACCTCGTTCATAGTGATTCATTAACCCCGTAAATTTTCCCTACCCAGAAGAGATAGAAATTTCGCGAAAAACCAGATCGTACAAGCCAGCTGTATTTAAATGAACGCGTATTGCTGCAAGGTGAAGATGATAAAAGGCATATTTCATTTCGTTCGAATTTACAGCAGCAAATATTCTGCATCGAAAGGTAATTTTAAGTAAGTACTTCCCCGCAGAAGACTATACCTGTGTATGTGCGTGTATTTATATGTACAGAGTGTTTCATTTATCCTGAAAAATTGGAATATTTCGCGAGAGACTGAACCTATCAGAAATATTTTCGAACAAAAGTTGTTTTCATATGAAGGAGGACACCTTGTTGTGCAAATTATTTTTCTGCAGGTCGAGCAGGTGAAAATTTCGAAGTCGAGTTGATTTTTTTAAATGGAACCGTATATTATAACATTTGTGTAAGAGTAAAGAATTACAAGGGCTTAGAATAACTGATTTTTAAAATGACGCTGGTTCGTTGGTCGATGGTTGGGTATAATAATGTGTGGGCCGCTGCCCTTTTTCCCGTTTTTATACGCTTCTTCGGCCGTTAGGGCCCTGCAAGCCGTGGGGTGGGGATGCAGCCTGCGCTGCTCCTGGTCTAGGTCCCCCTGCGGCTCGGGTTCCGCGGTCGTTGCCTAGGCGCGTCGCACAACGCCTTACACTTGATGTCGTGAAAAAGAAAAATATATGGTTACGTATAAAAAAAATTAACTTGACCTCGAAATTTCCCCCCACCACTCGACCTGCAAAAACATAGTTTGCACCATATGACGTCCCACTTCATACCAAACAACTTTTGTCGAAACATTTTTTTGATAGGTTCACTCCTTCGGGAGATATTCCAATTTTTGCAGAATAAATAGAACACCCTGTATATGCGCACATGATTAAAGTACATGCGTTTTATAAAATATAACTGAAAGCTATAAATGAGAATTTATGGATTTACGTAGATTATTTCTATAATACATCGTCAACATAACCTTGAATTATTCAAGCACGTCGACGCAAATTTAAGCGGTAAGTCGATTCTGATTAGAAGCACTTCATGCGGACAATCGCATGTATTTTGCGTTTGCCTACGCAATAAACGGTCGTGCAACATTGTGGAATGCGTTTGAAAACATACCGGTTGCAGTGAATGGATGAATAAACAGTATTCGAGGTTTCTTGTTCACTAACCGTAATACAAGCAGAACAATTCGTTGAGCGCTATCGAGTTGTAACACGCGCTTGTTTGTTTACCTATAGTTGAAATAAAAATAGATTACAGGGTTGTATATTTGATAACGACCGTTTTCTCTGATCCTCTCGTTTGCTTGCATTCGAACACCCACTTTTTTTTTCAGTTATACATCCAGTTTTATCTCGCCAAATTCCGAAAGATTATTATAAACGTGTGAAAATAATAAATTGCGTTTTTCGACACGTTAATCCGGCTCTGTTTCAACAAGAAAGGCCAAACCAGACAAATACAATTATCCGTAAGTATTTTATGAGCTGCAATTTAATAAAACTTCTGTGTGAAACCATTCGGCCGATAAAAGATTTATTTACATTTCATTTCATGTAAACAACACCACACAGACAACGTAATAATATTTACCACAAGTTCCATATAAATTTCATAAATACAATTCTTTAAACAACAATCTGTGTACGACTGTAATTCAAAGAATCAAAGATTCCCGCTTTCCTTTGGAAAAAACAAAACGTACACACGTGTGTGTCAAAGTTCAATTATTTCGAATATAATTTACGATATACGTATTTCTGTTATTTACGGTATTAAACGCTTTCCAAGCGATGCTAGCAACTGCGTACCTCGCATTAAAAAATAGTCGAAAAGAAATCAACGGATCGTGTAAAAAAAAAAATTAACCTCAAACAATTTGCTCGTTTTTTTCCAGTCGAATCCTCGGTTTGCGCCTGACGCCATAGTTCAAGCTGGGCCAATCCTAATCGCGTTGCCGCGTGGCGTAACAAACCGAACGTTTTTAGTTGCTCTGCTCGACGTTCCGATTTTACAATCAAATTAAGCGTTAATGGAACATATCATCAAGCGTGCACGAGTCTGCCGGGATTGGTGAACAGATAATACGGGTCCATGCGCTCGTTGCCTAAAAGGCAATCGATGCTGTTTCTGTGTATACGTGCCAGTATACGTCAGGCGCGTGTGCACTCGCAACGAGCAGGCGTCATCGATGTGTAGGAAGACATACACATATGCACACGAGTGACGCGAGCCTCGGTTGCCTGGAGACGGGAAACACGGAGGAGCACGATGAAGGACAGAAATTGGGCTACAGTCATGGTTCCATTTGGACGGCACGCGGATTACGTCGAGAAACTTTTCATCATTCCTCGATGATTAATAACGCGAAATCAATCGAAATCCCGTACGGTCGTTACTCTCTCGCATCTCGAATTTTTTCCCACCCATCGAAAGGATGATGCAACCGTTCGAACGGCTGTGTACACGTTCTTCACTCGATACAATCGTGAAGTGCGTCATAACCTCTGCGTATTCGTGAATTTTCGGGGCGAATCGGTGTGTACCGACGACGACGAGTATTAACGTTCGATCCGTATAGAGCGATTGGCAACGTACCGAGCCGTGAGTTAAATTTTCCTCCGTCGCATCTAGACGACTCGACAACGGCCTAATTAGCGGTTTTACAAGCGGAACGTGGCGCAGGTGCCTTGCGGACGACCGTTCCTGGAATCAATGCCGTGCGATTTCTCTCGTGAAAACGATCGCGGTGACCGTCTGTATCGAATATGATTCTTTTTTATTCGGACGCGTCACGTGGACAGTTCGGGTGAGCTGTGTTTCATATGCAGCAGCTGTGTAGCCACCGATGAAACGCGCGTCGTTCTTTTGCTCCTAGTTCGTTCTTCTTTTTTTTTTTTCACCTTTTTGCTCTTTCGGTTTCGTTTGTTTTTTTCCGCTCTCATTTTCCATTTATATCTTTATCTACGTGCTTGCTTATGGTTACGCAACTGTAGCCCGTTACAATACACGCGGTTCACGTTGTTGTCCATTTCTACGTAATGCGGGCCGGTTCCTTCCGTAATTATGATTGTGGCATTTATTATTGATATTACCATAACGTGAACCTGCATATTGCAACTGTGTGCGCGCGGCTCGCGTCGAGGATAGAGGATTGTTTTCAATAATTATTTAGCAAGCCTTCAGAGCAACGACAGAATTTCGCGTAAAACTTCGGTCAAGCAATGGCGTGGGCACAGAGACCGGTGATAGCAGAAGTAATTTTTACTTTTATTAAAATTGTTATTTGCAACAAAAGTATTTTCCGTGTATTGTTTATTTATTTAGTGTTTTAATTCGATTTTAATATAATTTGCGTTACTGTGTTTCAATTATATCCTATTGAAATAATGAAGCTGCGTTTTAGACTAAATCATTCAAGTGTTTGCATTATTTAAATCAGTTAATGATCATTATTTAATGATTGGTGATTTTATTAGAAAACAGATGTATTGTGCACATTAACACAAATAGAGATAATACATATATAGGACACCGTTTTGGATTGCACAGGAGATTGTAAAATTCTGATGCATGATCGTAATTAGATGCGCCTCTAGCATAGAAAAAGTATACCACGTTTGAAGTAGATGCGCATAAACGACCACAAAACAATTTGGCTACGTTCCAGTCAAATCGGTGACGTGTCATACGTTGTTGGTGTTGTACGGATTTGAAAATTTACCTACAAGATTTTTGGACTTTTGCCTGAACAACCATGGAGATGATATCGATGGATAGTAAGTTCCGGCAAGAAATGTAGCTCTATTTTCGTCTGTGTGTTAATTTTTAGAAGATAGATATATATGTGTACAATTAAGCGGGTAGTACGTACGTTTTACGTTGGCGCTTTGAAGGCGTACATGTGAGTAGCGATCGTGAAATAAAAGCGAAAAATGGAAAAGAAATAAAGAAAAGAAAAAAAGAAAAAAATACCAGGAACAGAAGTTCAATGCGTAAAATTTTGAAAGCCTACGTGTGCGTAATGTCGCATTTTCGAACTAGGTCATACTTGAGATAATGGCAGTTTTAAATGTAGAAATCTCGTTACTCTATTATACGCAAACTTTGAAGACATCGCTTGCACGGCTGGTAACGCTAACTCTTGCAAACTATCCAAGCAGAAATACGTAATGAGACTACATGTCAATGGATGGCACCACCGATGTATAAACTTGAGTAGCGGTCTCGTATAGTCCCGAGGCGTGTACCGCTCTTGCAAACGTTGCACACAGCCACTGCTTACTTTGCTGAAAAACGTTAGTCGTTCGTGCATAATATGCCAACCATAACGGTTGGAAATTCCCGTGTATCGAATAATTTGTCAGAAACATTTCAAAAATAATCTTTCCCTTGTTATCGTGAAATATTTACCGCATTTCATTATTGATTCAATCCGTCAAACATACGGAACTGACAAAACATTCGTGTTCTAATTTCATGGTTATGTACTAGAGAGAGCATGCACCGTTTCCGTACAGTCTATAACTTTCCTGATGTATTGATAATCTTCGTCGAAACAGGTAATTCGCGTAGTCGTGCGAAAGCGAGATATACCGAGGATATCGCGGATGTAGATACTAGAGAGAAGATAGAGAGGTGAATCAATAAATGCGTCTGGCTGGTTCGTGTTCAATTTTTAAAACGTCGCAGTTCCCAAAGAATCTGCGTCGTTATTCGACAAAATGAATTCTCTTCGTGAATCATAGCTGATGGATTCTCGATTGGAATTTTAATTCGAACGATGATGTTTGCTTTCACGAATATTTAAATGCACGTTTAATATCTGCATATATTACTTTTCATACTTGTACCCTGTTTTTACCCGTGCGAAAAAAACGTAACTTCCATCACATTACGCGCCCTGTATCGTCGTTTAACGTCACGGATAGTCGATGTAACGACAAGCTATCAGTGTTCCCGCTCTGTTCACTGGAGGTCGCTGATTGACTGTGACGATTCTCATGTAAAGGTATTTTCCTTTAGTGCTACGTAGAAATGACGAGTTCTCTCTCTCTCTCTCTCACACTCACTCACTCTGTCCCTTTTCCTTCCTTCCTTTCCTCTCTTTTTCCTCGTAAACATGATAAATGCTCGCGATTTGAAACTCTCGCGTATTTTAAAATAAAAGCACGTCGACCATAGAACTCATGGAACACGTTGTTTAAAAAAAAAAAACTTTCACAGGGGCTAAACTTTCTGTACGATCGTACAATGAACGGTGACGTCTACAATGTAATTAATCTTGACCTAGTGCTATGTAAGGTTAGTATGTTATAGTTGACACGAGTACAAGTTCCTAAAAGCATTGCGACGCGAAAGCACTAGTATCGAGGGGAAGTAATTTCCCTACGGAATTATATGTTTTTTTCGCGGCAAGTCACCTCTCTGTTTGCACGGGTATAATTTTCACAGATCGTCTGGCCGGTAGCCACGTTGCGTAAAACGCGTGGGCGAGACACGTTCTAACTGAAATTTTATATTTAGCATGAAAATTAGATTAAAAATTTTCTAGTTTGTTACCGTGTCGTTGAAAGTTCGTTGCGCTGCAGGTCACGATGTAATTTCGTGGTAAAAAAAAAAAGGAAAGAAAGAAAGAAATAATGAATCTGTTCCAACTTATAGGTTAGGTTAGCGAAACTGAATCTTTCCAGGGAACGGAGTCACCGAGGAATTATTCTCGAAATCGTTGCGGCGTATCAACAAGTAGATGTATGGTTTCTTCCGTGTAAAATCGATGCGGATAATCATGTGTACTGTTACGTGTGCGCACGATAAGGTTACGTACGAAGAAACGTCTCTATTTCACGGGCATCTTATTATCAATGGTTCGATTACGTAATGCGATGCAACACGTTTCACGGCGCGTGAGCGTATATAGATCGAATCGTTTCGGTAATCCACGACCGTTCCTTCCGGTATGATTATTCCCCGTTTCCAAGGTGCAGTTCATCAGTGTCGCGTCCGACATTGTGCTCGTGACCATGTTCACTCCACGTATGAAAAATTCAGCGCGTAACGATCGCAGGGAGCCTCTGTTAATTGATCTGTGTAAACAAGATACTCATCGAGGGTCGACGACCTCGGAAACCGTACAATTCCTACGTTGCGAAAGTATCGACGAAACGCAAAGGATATCGAAGCTTTCAAGTGTAGGAAGAAAGCATTCCTTTACATGTACGGTAGGGGTGTAACGAAATAGCAAAATACAAGCAATAGATTTTCTTAATCAAAGTAGTTAATTTCGTTGTTATTTAAAACATCTCATTCCATTGTACATATATATATATATTTTTTTTTTTCCTATACACACGTCGATAGAACGACAGGATTAATCGAATCGTACTCTTTATCGCGAAGGAAGAAGCGTTATGGAAAACCAAAATAAATTGCATTCGATTCCTCTTTTTATGAATTGTATCGCCATTTCAACTCACGGGCTAAATGAAATACGGCGATACATATATTTTTGCCTTTTAAATTGGAAACAATAGATAACGCGACATTGTCACGCTAGAAAATACCTCTTCGGAATATTTTCGCCTTGAGAAAAAAAAACTCGTTCCGCTCTGTTGCTTCGGCAACTGCCCATCCGGACGTAATTTCAATATATACGTATACATACATACTACATCCGTCAGTCTGAACACAACTATATACGTTTGTGCACGTGTAAACTATCGCTCGTCTGATATCTCGGATTCGGACAGAATGAAGAATAAACAAACAAAAAAAAAGTATAAAAAAATGGGACGAGTGTAAAGATGATAATACTCCTGCGAGGTATAACAAGAGGAGTCCATTGAAAATCCCCCAGGTACACAATGGCCGCATTTGACTGATCGACAAATTTCACAACTGCAACTGCAATGATAAACACAATGGCGGCGAGGACAACGGCACCTGGATCTCTCTGGAATTAATTCAATGCAGTTGGATCAAAGGGGAATGAAAACCGTGAAGATCTCAAGAGCCGTGGAAGACATCATTAATTTCTACGGATCTTACGAAATGCAAGATGCAGGAATCCCCCCGTCGGTGGAGCACCTTTTTCATTGGTCGAAAGCGCTGAGCTTGTTCCGTCGCCTCTCGAAAATGAAGAGTAGAGACGCGGATTACGTAGGCCAGTCATTATTTGCGTCCTCGGTATCTATAAATTGCCCCGATATCTCTGTTTCGTGGTCATGACTATTTCACAGTGGGACTGGCTTAAGTGCACTCGCGCGTCATCATTGCGGCCGATTTCTGAAAAGTTTCTTCGGCCAACGGTTGTGTAATTAAAATAGACCGTGTCCCGAACAAAGCGGAATTTTTAACGAGTTATTTTTACGAGATAACTCCGGCCACTCCTCTTTCAACGGAGTGGCGGAACTTCCCTTTAATGCATTATTTCACGGTTCGAATGTATGAATTACGCGAAAGTGGATTCAACAATACGAAATGCGGTGCTCTATTAATTAACAGGTGGCTGAAAAAGAAAAAGAAAATTATCACGGATTAGAATAACAGGTGATTCGAAAGAGGAAATTACAGTTTCGTTTGGTTTCTTTTGCAAAATAGATTTTTTCACCGCCTTGAAATATGCAGCGAGACAAGTTTATATCAATTTGCGCACCGCGAATGTGTTTCTCTTTCTAGATATAATCTACGGCAGTTCGTGGCGTGTAGCAGCGCCTGCAGCTATGCAACCTTCATTACACGATATACTAATATGAGTGAAAGTATTTCATGCGAAGACAGTTATGTGTACTGTTTATTCCCTCTGCACGGGGGAAATTGTTTCCACCTTACTTGCACGCTCGTTGTCGTTGTTTTATAAATAATTTCAAACCAAAGAACCGACCTTACTTCTTGAAAATATAATTCGTAAGATCTCTCGACAATATCCGCGAATCATTTATTAAACGGTTTTGCTGTATTTTATCTACAGTAATGCGAAAGAACTTCAAGCGATGACTATTCTCATAAACACCTTTATCAAGATAAACTAAAAAGACACGTACACACGCGCACGATAATTGTCCACCGATTATTATCTCCAAATTCTACGAATCAACAATTGCGTAACCTAACCTTGTCTCGAACTTCAATCCCACCCATATGAATTCATCAAAAATTCCCTAAATCTGCTATTCTTAACATCCATACAGAGAAAACGTGACTGAAATGCATCACGAGCTCGAATCTCTCTCAAGACAAATCACGTATTGCTAAAGCCATTCGTTCAAGAACTGGAAGAGTGATGCACGGACCGTAAGGAAAGGAAGACGAGGTTAGAACGTAGGAACGGAACGGAGGAACAAGGACCACGCTAGTGGTACGCGACAACGAATACGGCGGACAGCCGAAGCAGAAAAGGAGGGGTGACCGCACGGAGTATCGTTAACCGGTACAAGAGTACGTTCTCCAGCGTGCAAAAGTGGCTAGGCACGAGTTAGTATCGCGGGCGGACTCAGTCGACACGCAAGCTGCGTTTCTCGTGTCCGTATTATACCATATGAATCGCTCAACGGCGATCGTTTCGGGCGGGAAAAGCTTCATGGAACGGTTCAAAGATTCACAACGTCGACGCTGACATCGGATACGTGCTTTCTATTTCCGTGCTCGGCAAGGCTGGCCTACACTCGACTTACCACGTCGAGGCATAGCAGAGTTTGGAACGAAAGGCAGAGAGAGAGAAGAAATCCCTACGGTGGATCGGGCCCCGTTAGACGACAGAGATCTCTAGGTACACCAGAGAGAGGTACGTCGTGCTTCACAGAGTTTCAGCGAACTCGTTACGAACGAGTTTGTGCATCGGCCAGAATTTCCAAGTCCCCGCCAAACTTCGACCAACTTTCCGGCAACAATGTTAATCGCGACGATACGAAGTAACGTGAGCGGGCCACCATGACCTCGGCGATTCGCGCGCTCTCTGTCCTTCGCTCTCTCGTTCGAGATGTTTTCGTGATTGTCAGTGAAGTGGCGAATTCGTTCGGTGATATCGTTTCAGTGTGATCGAGTAGAACACGAGCTTCCCACGATTTTCTCTTATTTTCCATCCGTGCTAACATTCTCTTATTACCCTCGACTGTGTGCTCTTCTTTCGATAATTTCTTTCGACAGACGTGCACACCTGTACGACGCGTATATGTATACACGTTTATTGACATCTCACGCTCTGCTACTTGCTTCGTACTGTTTCTCCTCCCAGTTTTTTTCCCCTCGTACTCTTTTTTTGCATCCTCTCATTTTCCAGGAGTGGAGAGGGGGCGATTCAGGTGTTATTTTTAAATTGAATTCCGCGATCTTCGCACACGATAAACCACTTTGGGAAGAATATCGACAGGCATGCTCGATTTCTCCGTTCCATTGTTTGCGCCGGATACACCTTGCTATCTCGATTGACGTTGTTTATCGGTGGGGAAAAGCTCGCACGTGCTTTTCGCACGTGCGATCTTCAGTCGAATTTCCGCGATCGATCTGTGAGAATATCTGTACCGTGTGCTTCTTCGTGGAAACGCGGCTTACTGTATACAGGAGATTGTCGCTTGTGTGCGCAGCAGAATGTATACCAGTCTGCTGTGCACCTCGTCTCTGTCCTTGAACGAACCGAGGTACGAATTATCGTTTATATATACGGGCTTATGGTTTTCGAACGCTCTTCAGTGGTGTGTGCTCTCTTTGAATACCTAATAAATATAAAGCAAGAAACATCGGGAGCTAGGGGCACCAAGAACGTTGACACACGGGTGACTCACGTTGCCTGTTTTTATTCTGTCTGCTCTCGTTGAGGTTTTGTCCGTTGAACGCTTATTCACTGCCGGCGAGCTGCGCAGGAATTACTAATTCCTTGAATCACCGTCTCTCAAGGTTTGCTCTTTTTTTCTATTACCAGTGGAACAAAAAGAAAACAGAAACCTAACCTTTCTTCGGTATTCAATTAGCGTTTCCTTTATCAATTAATCAATCGTAGTTCAATTTCCACGTTCGATAGTCTGATTTCCCCTTTGTACCAACCGATTGATACACATTTTCCACGGTGAAAATCCCTCGACGAGCGCACGATAAATCAAAATGGCGGGGGGCGGCGGGGAGGGGGAAAAAATGAACATTCCATTGTTCGAGATTCGCCGTGTTCCAGGAAACCTCGACGAATAAAAACTTATCGAATAATAACCATAGGTTGTAACCACTTATTGAATAGCAGGTTTTGTGGGTCACAGATCGATTCCCCCTTCCGCTAATCGAGTTTTCCTCTTGCCACGATCGACACATGTTCTCGCGTAAAAATCGACGGAGACCCGGATAGAACGAAATTCCGGGGAAATTCCTGGCAATTATATCTGATTACAACGTTGTCAACGCCGATCCGTATATTAATTCGTCATACACAGGTATATGTATATAGGATGGACTACGTAAAACAGGCTCTTCTCTCTTCTCGAAAATTATATGTATATATGACTGTTTTAAATTCGAGATATATATACTGGGTGGATCACGTAAAACAGACCACACGTCTTATCTTCCATTCAGTATTAATCAGTACATATTTTCCTTATTCTCAAAAATTATATGTACATAGTTCCTTTGAGCTCAAGATATATGTATATAGGGTGGACCGTGTAAAACAGGCAATCTTCTCTAGCTATGGTGGTACCAGAAAATTTTGATGAAAATCTTGAAGAAAAACTTGTTTAATGGAAGAAATTGCAAAAAAAAGGGGAAGTTTCACATTTGATAAAAATTTTAAATCATTTCAAGATCATATTATGCACATTTAAATGCACATAAACATCTGCTGCAACACACATTACAAAAAAAATACACACATTCTTGTAAAAAACCACAGATAACCTAAAAAAAAAAAGTAAAAAAGCTATTCTTCCATCTTATTCACACTTTGAAACCATTTAACACATACCGTGGAACAAACAAAGTTAAAAAATCACATTAAAATACTTAATTACAGAAAAATATCAATATGCGTTGAATACTTGACACTCTAACCCAACCTTTGCACATATTTCGCACGAGAGCATTGAGAAACTTCCATTTTTGAAAACTATCGTGTACCGCCGGTGCATACTACAGTCACACAAAAAGTGTTAAATCACATACACAAATTTCTCTCGTACCACCACGTAGCCAGATCAGACAATTAGGCGATCCGTTTTACCTGGCCCACCCCGTATACCCGATGTTGATCGAGGAATAATGTAGAACACGCGTCGGAACGATGGAAACGCGTGTTTTACCCCGTTGTCCATTACGAGGTATCGTGACCGTGCAGAAACTACGAATTGTCCTGGCGAACGCGCGCAGTTTTATCGATATTACGTATGAAATAGGGGGCGGGGAGAGAAAAGGGAAGGGAAGATAGCGGAGGACGTACACGGTAAGAAGAAGAGCACGGCTATTTCTTGGTGCGTCGACAACTTTTGCCGGCCAATTGAGCTGACATAAAAGCTCGGAGGAATTGCAGCCGCGGGTCAACGAATCGTCCACTTGCACGAACACAAAGGACTCATGCCTGTCTCTCCTCTCTTTTCTCTTCATCGTGTCATCCAAGACTGGCGCTTGGTTTCTCCTTGCCTTCAACTTTATTCCACGTTTTCCGCCTTGTATTTTTCATCGAGGCGCGCGGAATCGCGCGTTATTTCCCCTCCTCATTTTTCGCCAAATCAATTGCTTTTTGCCTTTCGAACCTTTAGCGACAGAGGGAATGCTTGGAGGAAGCGTAGTTCCTTTTACGATCGATTGCGTGCAATCAAATGGCCTCGTAAACAGTATTACAGCCGCGCGACGGATGTTTCAATTTGACGGAACGACGTTTAACGACGGAACAGATATTGTTTTATTGGTTAACGTCGTTTCTATGTTTCCATGCGAGACACCACGCGATCGCCACTTCCCGGATCGTGTTGCTTCCTTCGGTTTCTAACGATAACGAAATCGTCCCAACTGTCGTAATTTATCGATTGCTCGGCATGTGGAAAGGGTGGAGAGAATTTCAGAACGATAAGGCGGCCGTTGAATCGATGAAAAAAAGAAATTCTCCGGGATTGCATTGTATCATCGTCGTTGATTGCTTTTACGTAAGGTACTCGTGACGTTGATAAAAATAGACTCTCACCGATATGTATTTCGCCGTTGAGAATTTTCAGCGGTTCTTGTTGCTCGTTCTCTGAAAACCGCCGTATGGTATTTTTCTGCGAAATATCTGATCATTTCCGACTAATATTTGATTTTCATTCGTGTAACAATGAAACATCGGCGGGAAGAGAAATCGGAAGCGAAGAAAAAATCGCGTTGGGATACTATTAACCGTGAGAATCAATTTGTTACACGCGTTTGTGTTTAATTTCCCGCGTATCGCAGCTTTTTAACTGGAAATTTGCGAATTGACAGAAACGTCAACTGTCGCATTAGGTATAATTTTGTGGCTCCGCGTCAAATGCAAATACGGTATTTTCAGTTCTGACGTGTGAACGTGTCGGAAATTGTTTTGCCAAATAGTGCCACCGTCTAATGGAAAGTCAATATTATTAAAATCAGAAAAATTGCCGGCCCCGATCGTCTGTTAATCTTATTAACTCGGCCGCGTCGATCGTGCGTCGAGGATATTTATGAAAAATTCTTGTTAATATTCATTTTCAGTAAGAAGCAATAGGATTTTTACAAAAGACAAATTTGAAGCTCGACGCATTAATATGAAAAAAAATGACACGTTGTTCTTGCTATTTTCATTCAAGGTTGTCGTTAATCAAAATTTGTAGTTGATAAGTACCGGTTAGAGTGCTAAGTTTAAAATAAACAATTGTATCCATTATCTAAATGGTTCACTGTATTGGAGCCGGTTATCGGGAGATAAGAGCGACATATTCTTTCAATTTAATATCATTAAACTGAACGGTAAAAAAATTGCCACTCGATAGATTGATCGAAATGGAAAATTTTGTCTGTCAGTTGAACGTAACAATCGTCCAATTTCGAATAAAATGGAACGTTCCAGTTTCAGTGGAGCATCGAAGCATAATACAAATACATTTCTTCGAGCTAACAGCTTATTTTCATTGTTAAAAACACACCTGATAAGTTTCCGTTGAATTTTTCAATTTAGAAAAAGGAAAGGTATAGTTGGGGCCACGATATAGCGAGGTCGTAAATTAAACTCTCAAGAATCGGCACCGATTGATGTTGCGGCACTCAAGGCCGTGTGTTGCAGTCTGTTTGAGGGTTCCAACAATAAACGAATGGTAGCATATGATTTGGTACTTCAAGTAGAAAATGGTATTTCATTTACAAATGGAAAATATGTTAATATTAAAGCTACACAATCCTTTTGCATTTTCTATCTGTATATAACACGAGCAGGTAAATGAAGATGTTAAAGACCTCAATAAGACCTTTACTTGTAACCGTACTTCCAAAAGCGGCTTCCCCCAGAGGGAGAAACCCTAATTTGTCCTAGCTGCATGCAGTTTTCAGTAAATATATTAGAATCAGTTTGACTTTCGCTGGATACAAGAATTCTTTGTACGGTCCTGACCATGGTTTCAAGTACTTATCTGCTCGTATTTCTGTCAATTTCGGGGTCCCGGCAGCTAAAACATGTTTACTTTGACGCCTAACCGATTTTACGACCTCGCTATATCGTGGCCCCGACTATACTTTGATTAGTTCGTTGCTTCGGACCATTCAATCTTGCGGCGAATAAAACCATCTCTCCAGCCGAGCAGTTTATTATCGTCAAAAATAAACATAATTACTACCCGTTGACCTGTTAAATTTAGAAGAAAAAAAGAGTAAATAAATTTTACCCGCTGTTTGAATATTTCGTTGCAGTGGAGCACTAAACTATACGCAACAGAAGTACATTTCTCCAACGAAACAATTTATTATCGTTCGTATAATATCATATAATAACTATCCATTCGTCTACCAAATTTAGGACAAAAAGAGGAACAAATTTTATCAGCCATTTGAGCATTTCATTGCGGTAGATCGCTGAACCGTACGCAACTGGAATATATTCCTCCAGTTTAATAACTGGTTTTCATTATTAAAAAGAGACTACTGTCCTCTTAAATTTAGAAGAAAAAACAGCAAATCGAAGATGGACATTTAAAGAATAAGTCAAATTGAATTGGAGCATTTGACCATACGCGAAATAAATGCCGTCTTTCAGTTTAAAAATTTACCTTCATCGTGAAAAATAGCCATTTAACCTATTGATCTACCGAATGTAGAAGAAAGAAAGAAAATATTGTATCCGCTATTTGAATAGTTCGTTGCAGCGGAGCATTGAACTATACCGAAAGTAAATGCATTTCTCCAGCTCGACGATTTACTTTTGTCGTTAAAATTAGCCACTTGATAACTAACCCATTGATCTACCAAATTTGGAAAAAAAGGAGCGAATTTCATCCGCTGTTTGAATACTTTAAATGTATTCCTCCACTCTGACAATTCGTATTCATCGCTAAAAGAATGGACGTTTAACATTATTCAGGTTTACGGGAATTTCACAAGGACAATTACAGAAACAATCACAAGAGAATTATTATAAATTTTATATGAATACATAATTTCACAGTTTCGTTTATAAGTTAAATAGAGTGCACTATGTTGTTTCTAAATAAAATAGAGTGTAGGTACAGTGACTCCTACTAATATTCAGACACTGTTTAGAATATTATAACTTTTTTCTTTTGAAATTAGACCAAACGACTTGAGTTTTTAGAGAAATTACAAGAATTAGTATACTAGACACCGCGTAGAAAATACTAAAAAAAATTGCAATTTGCGAGAATCGCGAAGAAAATTGTACAACCCGATGTTTACAACTTCGTTACCCGAGCTTGTAACGAAAATTTCAAATTCAGTATACCAGATAACGTGTACAAAACTTGTGGGAATCGCGAAGAAAATTCTAAAACTTAATGTTTACGTTTCACCTGACCTTGCGATAAAAATTTAGAACACGTTTTCTACATTTCTGTCCATTTAACACTAAACGTACCACTCCCGGTCAAATGACCGGTTTTAAAATTTGACTTAAAACCATGCATCTGTTTTTTCCCGTTCTTGTTGAAAATAAAAATACAAATACGTTTTTTTTATTATTATCTAAAGACTGTTTTCTGCGTTGTTTCCTATGTTCAATTAACAATCACCTGTGTTTCTTTCGGAAAAATATGATTATTTCATAACCGGTCATTTGACCGTTCACGGTAAGAATAGGTATGGATAAAGTGTCGGCACGATTAGTGTTAAAAGAAAGTTCCCTTAGCAAAAATCACTTGTTAGCACAACTCAAGTAAATTTAACACAGGATAGGGTATCAACTAAAAATGTATTAAAGTATAGTGATAAGCGACTGCTAAATGCTCCGGTGTCCGTCTCGCACGACGGCTATTCCCAGAGTGTCCTCTCCGCGTCGTATCCCGCGTTGCTCCGAAGAACCATTGGAGCCCCCTCGTTCGACTTTCCGGGGAAAGGGCTTAGTTTATGGCACCCTCAGGTACCCGCGCGCTTTTCTTCCTGGGTGACAAAGTCTGGGCCACCACTTCGCCGCCGAAATCTCGCATTTCTTACACACTGTACACAAGAATTGTCCGTAAACGAAATTGTTAACAACGTATTGGATTATGGGAGTTATTGGTTGTGTAAGAGGGTACACAGGATAACGGTGGTGAGCGGTGGAATAAGATATAAACGCGGGCGGTTAAACAGAGTGAATGCTTGTATTTCGAACTATACTGTACGAGTGCTGATACAATTTTATCTTTCCTGATAAACCTAGTCAAGAGGACCCCCTTGACAATATGGCCTTTCTTAGCCTTGAGGCACAACTATCCCTAGGAGGGGGAAACGCAGCAGAAGACTGCACATGGCCCACTCAAGCCTTCGCTTTTTGGACTTTTCTAACAGTTGTTAAATAATTAATAATCCTTATTTTAAACTATAAACTTTTATTGGACACAAGGAAGGTTCGCTTTTCTATTTGGTGGTAAGAGCACTGTATGCGGACTGAGAATGCTCCTACGCGACGCCCTAATATTGTCTACGACCCCTCTTTGGACCGAAGGGCCTTTTGTCACGTATCATGTATAGTCGGGGCCACGATATAGCGAGGTCGTAAAATCGGTTAGGCGTCAAAGTAAACATGTTTTAGCTGC
>NW_017100427.1:1692055-1741726 GCF_001263275.1 Habropoda laboriosa
TTACCACACGTAACACCACTGCATTCCTCCGGGCCAACAGCGTGTGCAAGCGACTCTTATCCGTCTGTAAATACCTAGAAACCAAAGCGATATCAAACGGCGAGATAGGCTTGGCTGTGTCGGGCGAGGGTTAAGGGAGAGGCCTCGATCTCTCGATCCGTTTCGTACATTCGTCTGAATAAATCCGTGTCGCATGAACGATCCTCTTCTCTGCCGGTGTGTCGCCGCGTGTACGATTACAGCATATCACGTTGCGTTATGCGTCCTGTAAAAGTAGTTCGTCCAGATTCACCGCGCGACGATCGCGGTCGAAGAAATCGAGCGACATTCTGAAGGTTTCTCGGCGTCGAACGAGGGGAAAAATAGAGAGCGAGCGAGAAAGAAAACCAGCAGCGGCAGCGACGATTCTCAAGGTAAACAACTGATGAAATTCAGTTCCGACATCCAAGCTTCATAGAATAAGCTAAGCACGCGTCGCCCGGCTCTGCTCCTATTGTAACGTTTAAAGCGTTAATATTATTGCGAAACCTTTGATGCGCTCCGCCTACGACCTACATTTCCTTTCATACTTGCTGTTTATGCAGGCTGTGTGGTATTTCTTCTTCCTTTTTTCGCTTTTTTTTCTCCTTTCTTCTTCTCCTACAGAGCAACCTACGCCCAAGCCTTTTGCTCGATTTTCCGTGGCTTTCGGGATATTTCGGATAGAGAATCTTACCGTGCGAGTTTCGCGTTAAGTGGCGTTGGCCCCCTGAACTAGAAATAGCAAGGGTTTTTTGTCTCTGCCAGATGTTGGTTGGAGATTTTTCTGTTTTTCTTTTTTTGTTGTTGTTGTTGTTGTTTTTAAGAAGAATTTCTACTTTGGTCGAGACGAAGGGGTAACATTTTATTTGCACGCGCTATTTCTGGCTGGTATACTGTTTGCCGTACGGATACAACGTGAATTGTGATAAATTCCCCGGGTTAGATTCTTATAATTCATCGACTTCACAGGCGGGGATAACCGTGTTTATTTACACGGTGTAGACGTGGGTGTCTTTTTGTTTGCCGGGATTTCACCTGGGAATATTTAATGTCTGTCGTTTTGTTTCGCTTGCAACAACAACAACGGTGGATTTATTTTTTTTTTTTTTTTTGTTTCCTGGCTACCTGGCTTCATATGTGAAGGTTAGGTTAGCCTTTTAATTGAACTTGGGAGAGTTATCGGGATTGATAACTTCTGTTTGCGGATTATGTACACTCGTCGCGCGGTTGAAACCGCAAACATTGCAAACGAACACGTTAATTACATAAATTGTTTTTGCAAATTGTGAATGACAGCTTGTTGCAATAGCAGATTGATACGTGGGGATTCGCTGTATTATTTTTCTTCGCCGATTTTCATACACTCTCTTTGTTTTTTTCTGTTTTCGTTCACTGTTCTATAAACGGTTGGACGTAATTCTTCTCGCGATAATACTAACAACAACAACTTTCACAAAGAATCAATTGTATAATTAATCGTGTCGCGTCCACGTGATGGCTGCTTTCACAGCCAGACAATTCTTCGTCACGCTTACACGTGATCATTGATCACGTAAACGTGCTCGCAACTGGCTTGTTGTGAAAGGTTATATCATTAAAATTTTACCACGAACGGGCTACTTTGTAAGAGAGCAGAATTCACAGTGTAAATAACTAATTACAATTGGATAACTTCGAATGAAACTGATTAAATGTGACATTCAGATGAGTTGGTGTTTACGTTTCGAATCGAGTAATTACCGACCGTTGAAAATTAAGTACAGAGTATAGTCGGTGGAAGAGATACAGCGCGGTCGTTAATTAGAGCAATAAGTGGCGACACTGAAATAGGTAGAACTCCTCCATTTTGTAAGATTTTTACTTTCTAAAAATTGGGGAGAACAGCTGAAAGTTACCTTTATAACCTCCGGAAAAATGGAAAGTTTTAGTTCAGTATTAACCCATGAAAAAAAATCCCAAACTACCTGCTTTTAGATACCTCAGGGTAGCGTATAGTCGTGGTGGAAGAGATACAGCGCGGTCGTTAATTAGAGCAATAAGCGGCGACACTGAAATAGGTAGAACTCCTCCATTTTGTAAGATTTTTACTTTCTAAAAATTGGGGAGAACAGCTGAAAGTTACCTTTATAACCTCCGGAAAAATGGAAAGTTTTAGTTCAGTATTAACCCATGAAAAAAAATCCCAAACTACCTGCTTTTAGATACCTCAGGGTAGCGTATAGTCGGTGAAAGCGATACAACGAGGTCGTTAATTAGAGCAATAAGTGGCGACACTGAAATAGGTAGAACTCCTCCATTTTGTAAGATTTTTACTTTCTAAAAATTGGGGAGAACAGCTGAAAGTTACCTTTATATCCTCCGAAAAAATTGAAATTATTCATTTAATATTTACCCAAGAAAAAAATTCCCAAACTTTACCTATTTTTGGATACTCTGGTGAATTGATATCTAAAACTTCTGTTTTCATTCTTTCACTTAAGCTACGATATTGAGCTCCTATCGTCTTCTGCTCGATAGTCATTCCCTTATCGATAAAAACGAAGCTGCGGCTGTTAACGACTAAGACGTCGACAAATTTTTAAATACACTACAATGGACGAACTAATTCAGCTCTGAACAATACTGGAGCTCCTTATCTCCCTCGAATTGCTGTTTCAAATTACGTCTATTTTGACGCCTGACAAATTTCACCACCTCGTCTTATCGCTTCCACCGACTGTACCAAATATCGAACGTTAACTATCCGAGTGTATTCGGTAACAAATAATAAGTACATCTTATATATCGAATATCAGACGTTGAATAGGAAATATTGAATGTCGGATACTGAATAATTTCTACCAAATATTTGATTCCAACTACGAAGTATACTCCTCGCAGCCGTCTATATACACCGTGTATTACACAAAGCGTTCTAGGAGAATTGTGCGTTTAAACGTTCGAAATGATTCAAGCGCCGGAATTTGTACTCTGGTGCGTGAATCCGTAACTCGACAAAGTAGAGATTGGTACATTATTTCGCGGTTAGCGTTAATTTTCCAGCAAGAGACTAGGTCGTGGCGCGATACAAAGGCTCAATCGCTTTGCACCTACGCGTGAAACGTAGGCGGGAGATTATTAAAGTTCCACGGGAATGCAGCTCGAAAAGCTTTGTGTGTTAGAAAAAAAAGAAACAGAAAGAGAGAGAGAGAGAGAGAGAGAAGGAGGTGGAAGAAGAAGAGGAGCGAAACACCGTTGTGAAACCGTCGTTTTCTTTCCCCTGTGAAATTTCGAGGTCGAGTTTCGCCGAATCCCCCGGAAAATGAACGTTCTCGTTTAACCGTGTACGAGAGAGAAAAGAAAAATGACTTCGATTGTGCTCGTCTCTCGCCATTGAATTATACAAAGGAAAGAAAGGAAGACGAGGGAGAAAATAAGAGAGGAAGAGAAAGTTGTGCAATTAAATGCATTTCAAACGAATGCACGTCGATTGTGTAAAATTAAGTCATCTTAATCATGTGTTTCCTGATACGAGGCAATCGTAACGAACTACTCGAAATAATTAGCGCCGTTTTATTCGATTAGCAATTCAACGCGACCATTTTCATCGACCATTTTTCCTCCTTTTAAATGTCTCGATAAGAGAGAGAGAGAAAGAGAGTCGATTCGAGCAGAGTGTTTTTATCACTCTGTGATAAGCTGCAGAGTCGCCGGTGATATCGACGACTCGTTTGCTTCGGCAGGTAGATAATGTAAAGCTGGTTACACAACGCGGCGATCATCTCGATAGCAATGCAACGAGACAGACAAAAACCTCGCGTTCGCAGCTTCTGACGAACTCTCATTGTCTGTGGATCATACGTGACGAGGATGTTATTATGAAGCATTTGCTATTTGCAAACGTTCCGCTGTTTTGCCAGCGCGGTTTTTACGGTCGAGCTAAGGTAAAAAGTACTTGCTACTTCGACTCCAACTGGGGTATTTTGCAAACGTTTTATTGAAAACCGTGCATGGGAAACGTTGGCAATTTACCGGATCGTTTCGAGGCTTTGCTACGAAATTCAACCCTTTTAAATTGGAAAGCTATTTGGAAAACGTATCAAACTCAACGCAAATTCCATTCGATCCCGGAAAATTCGATATTTTGTCATTTTTCCTAGATCTTTACGATCCCTGTTTCCATTTTCCCCGGAATTCTTACATCGCAAATAAACATCTCTGAAATACAGAGATTTCAGGAAGTATCGCGATCAGCTGTTGTATTAATTCAATAAAATATTACTGCAAATTTTTTTTGTCAGTTATCAGCTGACTTGCAACGAATTAACACGTCGAATTAAAGGGCTAGATCACTTCTGAGGCTTGAAAATCATACCTAACTTTGGCATTTCTTTTTTTTTTTTAAGAAAGTAATTGACTTGATCGAAAGCTTTTCATAAGAGCTTCATTATACTATCCTTGAAGAATATAAAAATATTTTTCATTTAATTTATTTACAAAATTGCGGCGCTACAGGGTGCCTTTCCCTGGTGCTGTTATTTTGTGGTGCTGGATAATGTCGGAAATATAACGCAAAGGTATACTGAATTAATATCATATATTCTTAACAAGACTAACGTAGAGGGGTTATTTATAGGGGTGGAGAAATATATTGAGAATGTATAATGACGTTTTGTTTGCGCGGAGCCTTTGTTCTCGTGTGAGTTGAGGTTGCAAATTGATCGAGGTGTGGAACACGGTTGCAGTAACAGGCAAAGAACTTTTATATCGTTGCACGGTGATTTTTAAGTAGCAAGATACTTTCATTTCACTGTTCATCTTTGAAACTTGAACGCAAACATTGTTGGAATCTCTACATCTGATTGCAACATTATTAGATGCGTTATTTCGAACGCAAGCATTATTACAAGCACTACGCTTGAATGTAACATTGTTACAAGCGTCATTCTCGCTTGTAATATCGTTAACTCGTATTATTTTCGAATGCACATTGTGGCAAACGTGTTATCAAGTTTGCAACATTGTTGCCGCGAATCGTTCTCGAAAAACGCACATTGTTGCACGGCGCGCCGTTTGCAACATTGTGACTCGCGCGGGCTCCCGAAAAAGCACAATGTTGCACTCGCGTTTCGGGCTTGCAACTTTGTTGCCGAAAGTCGCTCCTGAAAATTCGCACATTGTTGCAAACACGTTCTGGGTTTGCAACTTTGTTGCCTACGAAAATCGCACATCGTTGCACGACGCCCCGTTTTGCAACAATGTGCAATTTTCGGGAGTTGCTTTCGACAACAAAGTGGCAAACGCGATTATTCTTTTGCAACTTTGCAGCCGAACGCCGCTCCCGAAAATCGCACATTGTTGCAAACGCGTGCTGGGTTTGCAACTTTGTCGCCCAAAGTCGCTCCCGAAAATTGCACAATGTTGCAAATGCGTTCTGGGTTTGCAACTTTGTTACCTACGAAAATCGCACATTGTTGCACGACGCCCCGTTTTGCAACAATGTGCAATTTTCGGGAGCTGCCTTCGGCAACAAAGTTGCAAACGCGATGATTCTTTTGTAACCGAAAGTCGCTCCCGAAAGTCGCACATTGTTGCAAACGTGTTCTGGGTTTGCAACTTTGTTGCCTACGAAAATCGCACATTGTTGCACGACGCCCCGTTTTGCAACAATGTGCAATTTTCGGGAGCTGCTTTCGGCAACAAAGTTGCAAACGCGATGATTCTTTTGTAACCGAAAGTCGCTCCCGAAAGTAGCAACAAAGTTGCAAACTTGATCACCTCTTTTTGCAACAATGTGCTTTTTTCGCGAGTCGCGCGTGCGGCACAAAGTTGCAAAAGGAGGTAATCGCGTTTGCAACTTTGTTGCCGAAAACAGCTCCTGAAAGATGCACATTGTTGCAAAACGGGGCGGCGTGCAACAATGTGCGATTTTCATAGACAACAAAGTTGCAAACCCAGAACGCGTTTGCAACAATGTGCGATTTTCGGGAGCGACTTTCGGCAACAAAGTTGCAAACGCGATTACTCTTTTGCAACTTTGTTGCCGAAAACAGCTCCTGAAAGATGCACATTGTTGCAAAACGGGGCGGCGTGCAACAATGTGCGATTTTCATAGACAACAAAGTTGCAAACCCAGAACGCGTTTGCAACAATGTGCGATTTTCGGGAGCGACTTTCGGCAACAAAGTTGCAAACGCGATTACTCTTTTGCAACTTTGTTGCCGAAAACAGCTCCTGAAAGATGCACATTGTTGCAAAACGGGGCGGCGTGCAACAATGTGCGATTTTCATAGACAACAAAGTTGCAAACCCAGAACGCGTTTGCAACAATGTGCGATTTTCGGGAGCGACTTTCGGCAACAAAGTTGCAAACGCGATTACTCTTTTGCAACTTTGTTGCCGAAAACAGCTCCTGAAAGATGCACATTGTTGCAAAACGGGGCGGCGTGCAACAATGTGCGATTTTCATAGACAACAAAGTTGCAAACCCAGAACGCGTTTGCAACAATGTGCGATTTTCGGGAGCGACTTTCGGCAACAAAGTTGCAAACGCGATTACTCTTTTGCAACTTTGTTGCCGAAAACAGCTCCTGAAAGATGCACATTGTTGCAAAACGGGGCGGCGTGCAACAATGTGCGATTTTCATAGACAACAAAGTTGCAAACCCAGAACGCGTTTGCAACAATGTGCGATTTTCGGGAGCGACTTTCGGCAACAAAGTTGCAAACGCGATTACTCTTTTGCAACTTTGTTGCCGAAAACAGCTCCTGAAAGATGCACATTGTTGCAAAACGGGGCGGCGTGCAACAATGTGCGATTTTCATAGACAACAAAGTTGCAAACCCAGAACGCGTTTGCAACAATGTGCGATTTTCGGGAGCGACTTTCGGCAACAAAGTTGCAAACGCGATTACTCTTTTGCAACTTTGTTGCCGAAAACAGCTCCTGAAAGATGCACATTGTTGCAAAACGGGGCGGCGTGCAACAATGTGCGATTTTCATAGACAACAAAGTTGCAAACCCAGAACGCGTTTGCAACAATGTGCGATTTTCGGGAGCGACTTTCGGCAACAAAGTTGCAAACGCGATTACTCTTTTGCAACTTTGTTGCCGAAAACAGCTCCTGAAAGATGCACATTGTTGCAAAACGGGGCGGCGTGCAACAATGTGCGATTTTCATAGACAACAAAGTTGCAAACCCAGAACGCGTTTGCAACAATGTGCGATTTTCGGGAGCGACTTTCGGCAACAAAGTTGCAAACGCGATTACTCTTTTGCAACTTTGTTGCCGAAAACAGCTCCTGAAAGATGCACATTGTTGCAAAACGGGGCGGCGTGCAACAATGTGCGATTTTCATAGACAACAAAGTTGCAAACCCAGAACGCGTTTGCAACAATGTGCGATTTTCGGGAGCGACTTTCGGCAACAAAGTTGCAAACGCGATTACTCTTTTGCAACTTTGTTGCCGAAAACAGCTCCTGAAAGATGCACATTGTTGCAAAACGGGGCGGCGTGCAACAATGTGCGATTTTCATAGACAACAAAGTTGCAAACCCAGAACGCGTTTGCAACAATGTGCGATTTTCGGGAGCGACTTTCGGCAACAAAGTTGCAAACGCGATTACTCTTTTGCAACTTTGTTGCCGAAAACAGCTCCTGAAAGATGCACATTGTTGCAAAACGGGGCGGCGTGCAACAATGTGCGATTTTCATAGACAACAAAGTTGCAAACCCAGAACGCGTTTGCAACAATGTGCGATTTTCGGGAGCGACTTTCGGCAACAAAGTTGCAAACGCGATTACTCTTTTGCAACTTTGTTGCCGAAAACAGCTCCTGAAAGATGCACATTGTTGCAAAACGGGGCGGCGTGCAACAATGTGCGATTTTCATAGACAACAAAGTTGCAAACCCAGAACGCGTTTGCAACAATGTGCGATTTTCGGGAGCGACTTTCGGCAACAAAGTTGCAAACGCGATTACTCTTTTGCAACTTTGTTGCCGAAAACAGCTCCTGAAAGATGCACATTGTTGCAAAACGGGGCGGCGTGCAACAATGTGCGATTTTCATAGACAACAAAGTTGCAAACCCAGAACGCGTTTGCAACAATGTGCGATTTTCGGGAGCGTCTTTCGGCTACAAAGTTGCAAAAGAATAATCGTGTATGCAACTTTGTTGCAGAAAGCAGCTCCCGAAAATTGCACATTGTTGCAAAACGGGGCGTCGTGCAACAATGTGCGATTTTCGTAGACAACAAAGTTGCAAACCCAGAACGCGTTTGCAACAATGTGCATTTTTCTGGAGCGATTTACGGCAACAAAGTTGCAAACCCGATACGCGTATGCAACAATGTGCAATTTTCGCGAGCGACTCGCGGCAGCAAAGTTGCAAACCCCGACAACGCGCGTTTGCAACATTCTGCAGACGCGTTATTTTTGAAACGCACGTATTTTCGTTTGTAACGCTGTACGACATGCAAAACATTGTTGTATGCAGTGCTTTGTACGCAAAACATTGCCACAAGTATTTACTTGAACACTTGTGTTCAAATGGAAAGTGCTAAGCCGCATCTTCAACTTATGGATAATGCAGTTTGTACGAAAGCATCTGTATGGAAAATATTTGCATTAACCGTGTTCCTTATTAAAATAAGTTTTGTACTAAGTAGAAATTTCATCCTATCCGAAATGAAATATACTTACGATACCATTGAAACCTCCCAAAGAAACCTCCCTTCTCTCAAATAGTTACCAATCGAATTCTCAGAACCCTTCACCGTTCAACCAGCAAAAACGACACACAGAAATAATAATATCGAAGTTTTAAAACAGTACCGTTCATAATTCTTACTTACCTCTCGTACGATATCTTAATGCAATTTACGAGCTCATCAGTTTCCACGTCCATTCGATTCACCCTCGTGAGCAGCCGGGAATCGATCGCGGGCAGGGCTTCGCCTTTACCGACGGATTTACAACAGGTGCCACACAGTTTAACTTAGTACAAAGTATCAAAAATTTGTTCAATCTATTGCAAAAATCCTATGTATTTAAAATTTTTTCAATCATACGATATCTTAATGCAATTTATGAGCTCATCAGTTTCCACGTCCATTCGATTCACCCTCGTGAGCAGCCGGGAATCGATCGCGGGCAGGGCATCGCCTTTACCGACGGATTTACAACAGGTGCCACACAGTTTAACTTAGAACAAAGTATCAAAAATTTGTTCAATCTATTGCAAAAATCCTATGTATTTAAAATTTTTTCAATCCTCAGAGGTAGTTTAACCTCTTAACCCCTCGAATTACCCAAATACTAACCAAAATACTAACATCTCAAACATATTCCACCACAGTCAATTTCCCCAAATTTCTCAGCCATCGTTCAATTCCCCTCGTTCCTATCTCCCTCAAAAATTACTCTCGTCAGAGATAAGAAAACGAAACTCTGCACACGCTCCTACGCTTCCATCTCAAACTGTAACACGAACAGTACATACGTCAATCCTCCAAAATTTCCCCGAATCAATTTACCATATACCACCAAAACTTTTTCGTTCTCTCCCCCGTCCCAGAAGCCGCTCCCTCGAAGAACAACTCTCAATTCCGTTATTCTCGATCCTCCCGTGAAGAGGGATCGCCGGAGGGGCGCAAGAAATGCAGGCAAAGAGGGATCGAAGGAACGGCGGTGCAAGCAGGTCGCTGTGCTGTTTCACGGGACCAAAGCCTCTCCTTGGCCCTTCATCCGGTCTCCATTGAACAGCAGCGGTGCAAGGGGGGTTCGTTTAACCTGGAGAGCAAGCAGGTGCGTTCATTCAACCCGCGTGCATTTTACCTGCTGAAGCGTTTGTCAGTGCACCGTTCGTGATTCACTCTGCTTCCTCGTGGTCAATCTGGTTGTTCCACGCGAGTGTTCCATTGGAAAATCATGGCTTTTGTGGCTTTTATCGAGGACGAGAGGTCGTTATCAGGTATGCGAGAATCGATTGTCCACACGTTACGTAGGGCAGGTAGCTGGTCCAGAATTTTTGCAATTAAGAAAATGCTTTTCGAAAGTGGCTTGTAAATGAATTTCCAGAGGGAGACAGAGAGACGATAGAGAGGTAGTAAAAAGCTTCGTTAGCAGGGGCAACAGCGTTTCCTGTGAGACACGCAAGGATCAATTATAATTAGCGAGATGCTTGTGTTACACATTTCTGTAATTAAACAGAATACGGCGGGATACGTCTGTAAATGAATTTCAATTTTGTCTGTCATTTCGTGTGTTGTTACGTTTACCGGAATTATACTCGCGACTGTTTGTCCCGCGCGGGGTAATTTCGGTTTAATTTCAACTCCGGTTTGTGAAATATGAACGATATTTCACAGACGTTTTCGCACCCTCCACTCGCGGGTGCCATTTTCTTCCCGCGAAATCTACCAAGCATGGTTGCGGGTGAAAGCAACGCTTTCAAGTTCTCCCTTTTATCCGTCTGAAAATTGCGTTTCTTGCGCGGTGTTTGCCCCTCCGATTGCCCGGCTTGAAAATGAAGGATAATTGTCTACTAATGGAGGGCAAAAACCATTAGCCGTGCTAGATCAATAGGATTTTTCCGGTAGGACAAATATTTGCCGGCTGCCGCACAAGTTATTCATCAATCGATCCGGTAATATATCAAAGATATTTCCGCTAATTTTAAGCGAATTTTAATATACAATTATCTCGAAATTTTATGACAATCGTTGAAAATTACACAGTACTATCAAGTATCATATAGTTACCCATTTTTACGTGACGCTATATGCAAAATAAGAAACGAACGATAAAGTTAAGTTAGATTCGTTTGTGACTAAAGCATGTTCTATTTCAAAAATTGACAAATTCTGTAATCATTCACGATTCCATCGCACTTATTATATTTAATATTACAATATTTGTTACATTTTTACGCGACACGAATTGGAGGATTAGAAACGAACGACAATGAACGATCGTTTATGATTAAAGTATGCCATATTACGAATATTTTCGTGGAAAATTGCCAAATTCTCTCTGATAGCCATTAACGATTACACGATACCATCGAGTATCGTAGAGTAGCCATTTTTACGGGACACAAAGTGCAGGATTAGGAACGAATGATAAATCGTGATCGTTTGCGACTGAAATATGCCGTGTTTGGAAAATTTCCGCAGGAAAATTGACACTCGCGGAGACGATGAAAGTGCGACCGTTGTCCTCGAATGTTGAATGCGCGACCGGGACCGTGAAAGAGCGAGTGCTCGTTTTTAATACGCGCGTCCGATGAATATTTCAGACGGAACTTTAATCACGCGAGGGTCCACACGACAAGATAACGTTAATTGTCTACTCTTCTGTTTGTTTTTTCTATTTCTTTTTTCACGCTGTGTTTCGCGCGACACCGGCGCGCGAATCCCTTTTGAAATCGTTGAGCATTGAAATTCCTCGCGAAATAACGTTAACTCTAAACCCGTTCGTCCCGTGTGCCTTTGAGGAGGAGGCACTGATTTTAATGAAGCTTTCTGCGAACTCGCGTATCGAACGAAGAACGATTTCTCTATTTTCTTCTTTTGTTTCTTCCTTTTTCTCTCCCTCTCTTTCTCTTTCTTCGTTATGAAACTTTGTTTGCTCGTTGAAAATGTCTCTCTCTCTCTCTCTCTCTTGCACCCTGAGCGTAACTTTCTAGACTGATTATGTGGCATTGTTTTGAAGGGATTATAAAATGTGGGAGAAGAAGCGATCGGGAAAGGGTGCATAGATTGACATGCTTTGAAAGGTCGTTTTATCCTGTTGAATTTCTGTAAAAGGGGGAAAAAATCGATTCTTGCATGTTTCAATAGATTGAACGAAATTGGATTTCTGGGCTCGATTCCATAGGATTCCTGAGGTTCTGTGAAATTTAATCGATGAATCTTTAATTGATACGTCACCCTTTCTTCCGTATTAACTCGATAGTCCTCTCTCGAGCTCGCGGGTTGCGTAGCGAAAAAAAAAAGGAAAAAGGAATGCCCAGATTGTGAAGAGAGAGAGAGAGAGAAAAGGAGGAAAGAATATCACCGATTTATTCTTCGATAATATAAAATACCGGCCACTTTGGCCACGGTTATAGATTCCTCTTTGACTGTCTGCAAAAAAAGGACAAAAACCCCTCGCGCCGTCTACCGTGCACTTTTCCATCCATTTTTCGTATTCCTTTTCAGTCACCCCAATTGAATTTTCCTCTAATCCTTTAAAAAAATCATATCCTCCCTTCGCGTAAAAACATACTTCGTTAAAAACAAAAAGAAACACCTAGTTTCCTCTACATTTTAACACTTCTACCAACTTCACCTCTTTCTCCATTCCTTCCCGCTAAAAACCTTTGTTATCCGTCATCACCTGTGTATAACACACCTGTTAGTATACTATACGTATATACGTTTCTTCGAACGATAAAGACAAAAGAAACGAGCGAAACAGATCAATTTTTCATCGACTGTTCCCATCGATCCACCGTGTCTCGGAAACGTCGGAGGTCTCGAAACGCACGGCAGAGAGAAGAGAAAAAGTCGGAAAAAAGAAGAACTCTCGTTGAACCGATTAGAACGACGACGTACGACGGTAAACGCAGACGTTGGACGTTTTTCACGGCATTAAACGTTGCGTAAATCCCGTCTTCTTGTTTAGTCACGCCCAGCCATTGTTACACCGAGGGTTGGATCGAGGAGATGGAGGCGGAGGTGGCGGAGGGACTGCATCGTTCGAGAAAATCGCTCGACATCGACATCCACTCCGTTCCACCTTTCAATTACGCGCGGCCTGTTTACTCGTCGGGGTTGGAGGGATGGTAAACAGAGTCATACGTTTCTTTTTAACGGCGTTGCTCGCGGCGGTTTCTCTCTCTCTCTCTCCCTCCTCCCGTTAATTAGCAGTTTAATTAAATGAAGTTTGCGTTCTTCCGGTCCCTTGCCAGAGAGAGAGAGAGGGGGGAGGTAGAGCGCGGATTTCGATACAAATTTTCACCAACGGCGCATCCAACGAGGAAATGAAGAAGGTTCCGCGCGCGTGCAGATGTTTGTGCACCGCGTGTTTATCACAACGTTCGATATTAAAGATTTAGCCGGGGTTTTAGTCCAAACCCGGTAAGCGGAGCGATTATTTGATACGCGGGGAGGATCTATCAGGAGCGAATTAACTGTTCCTGTGAATGATACATAGCGAGTGTGAAGAATGCACGCTTGTCGTGTTCACTCTTTATCCGAGAGTTTGTTCAAGTATTAATTAATCAGGTTGAAATATCGTTGGGTTTTAGTTCTTCTCTGGCTGGGTACTTGACGGACAGGCTTTTGAAGTTGTACGAGGTGTTCGAAGGAAGATATGCAATTTTGCTCCAATTAGGAAACAGTGTTTACCAAGTTACGAGCGTTTTAGTATCTTTTTTTTATAGTTGAACTTTAGTTCTTCTTTGTTGGATATTCGGTGGATCACTTGTGAAGTTGTAGACGGTGTTCGAAAGAAGATATTTAATATTCTACGGGTGGAAAATATTTTGGTCCAATTGTAGAGAATCGGTTGCAGAGTTACAATTATATTTCGTTCTTTTTTAAGACTTGACGAAGCTGGTTTTTGAGCGAGCAGTGAACAGCTCGATTATTATTAGACACGTTGCAATGAAAAGATTGACGAGGAATGATGTTATCCTTTATAGTCGTGTCATCTAAGAATTAGTTAATTCACGTTTGAATATTTAATTCTTCCTCGTTAGACATGCGATAGATAGACTGCGAAGTTGTATACACGGTGTGAAATATTTTCGTTCAATTCTACAGTTAGAATTATATCGAATTTGTTTGTTCCGTCACGTATAATTCTCTGTTCGTTAGATCTCTATCTTATTCTGAAATGAAGTAGTTACCTAATCGTTCAGAATTGCCTTCCTCTTCTTCGTTTGGTTTCTTCGGTTACTTTTCTTTGCCAACACTCTAACGAGACTTTAACGATTCCCGAACAAACTTTTAATTAAATTTCTCGATATTCCTGCCGGCAATAAATTACTAATGATACAAAAGATATACCGCGTTGTATTTTTCACGAAAGTTAGCTTCCCCGTCGTTTATTTCGCCGGACGTACAATGAATCGTTTGAAAGACCACATAAGCCAGAGGAAATATTGACCGTACAGTGGGTTAAGACCAGTCCGGCCTGTACGCCCTCCTCGCAAACAGTTCATCACGAGCTACGTACGAAGTGCAAGAACATAATTTTCTAGTGTATTATTCATGATGTAGGAAGAGGAGGCGATGCCACGGAAGGTGAGGTCGATTCGAATGAATAAGCGAGAGATACGAATAAGAACGTTATGTATTAAGCTGAACCTATTACAATGCTAATCTTAAACTTCTCTCGTTTCACGTTCTACCTTAACCCTTTAACCCTTAGCGGCGTCGTTTAACCCTTTGACTGTGACTCCGCTTTTGTGCCCCTCGGCCCTTTGATTTCCCTTTGTCCGTCCGATCTGAAACGCTTGTTACATTCAGCACTTTTAATCGTTAATTTCAATTCAAGTTATCGAACATCGAACTCCGATCGAATACAGTTTCTTCAATTTCGCCGGGTTTTGACGAAAAATTTTCTTTATTTAACTTTGAAGAATTTCTTCGTTTCATTCTTTGGAAATATCTTTATTTACACTTCTACCTCTTTGTGTTCTTTAATTTTGTAAATTTGAAAAGGAATTTTTATTTACGCTCTTCACTCTTTATTTTCTTAAGAATTTGAAAAGAAAGTTTTATGAATTTAATTTTTAAGAATTTCAAAAGAAATCTTTTAATTTATCAAGAACCTTGGTCTGTGATTTTATATTAAAAGATTAAAAGTGCTTGTAGCGAATATGGGCGAATTACCAAAACTTGATCAGGGAAAATTTCGAAGAATTTCGAAGAAATTTTTCAATTTTCTCTTAACTTTCAAGTTAGTCCAAAGTTTCAAGATGATCGACCCGGAACGTTCGATTCCTTCGATTCTAAATTAAGAGCTTGATATCCATGTTGTTACACTTCCATCACCGGGTAGCACCATTTCGAAACACAGTTATCTATCTATCTATATATATATATATTGGTCGTTTCCTCTCGCCTAAAATTCCAGCTGCATTCCTGAAATTCATTCAGACACACGGTTCTCTCGAAACAGATTCTCGCATCCCAAGTAGCCACTCAATCTCTTTCATGCTACCCCAAACACTTGTCATTTGCATCCAACTCCGCAAGAAATTTATTCAACACCCTAATTTATTCTGGCCCACGTTAGTGTGCATAGTTGAAATTATCTTATGATTAATACGTTATCACAACAGTTTGAAATAATTAAGGAGTCACGTTTCTGGTGATAACATCGTCTAATTAGATCCTCCCAATTATTTTGTGCATCAGATGTTCAACGGGTTCGGCCGAGCCGCGCTGGCTATTAAAGTCAATTAGCAATTAGGAATTCGTCTGAGTCCTCGTTACTTGCAATTGTCCTCGTGTATCTTTATTTTCCCTATCTTTCTAAGCTATCAAACACCGTGAAACAGAAAAGAAGAAACGAGGAATAAACAGGGGAGAAAATTGCTCCAAGAGGGCAATGTACCATTAAACTTCTCGTTCCACTCGTTCACATTTGTCATCTGTTTAATTCTGGCGTAATGTCTGGAATTATGTAAATGCGACAATTGCTCGAGCTGCTTGAACTTATTCTTGAATTTTCTCTTATTGTTACACGCCACTGTGTTTCTTCTTTCCACTGTATCTCGTCCATTCTGATTCGTAGAATTCGCCTTTCGTTCTCTTCGTTTTCAGTTCACGATCCTTCTTTGGGAGGCCAAAATGCCAATGGAATTATGGCCTTGGTCAACGCCCAACATAAACACACCGCCTCTGGAGAGTGAGATATTGTTAATGCGCGCGTCACAGGGTTTAGGGAAAACCCATTGTGTCGGTACAGTCGATGGAAGCGATAAAGTTAATTTATCTTCGTTAAAATCGAAATCTAAACTTGTAGTCACTCACAACTTCTCTCCTCGCGAACAAAGAAAGGGTCAATCCAGAGAACACACCAAAGGAATATCAGCACGGTAAACTTGGTCGAAACTCAATTATTCTTAACATCGTCATTTGCATCTTCATCCTTTCTGTAACCTTCTCGTCCAACTACTCCAATTAATATACACGATCTCTCGACCAAGCGACGTACAACTCCGCGTCTCAAAGATAGAAGAGGGTTAAAGGAAAGTGCAACGAAAGAATTAACGAGCAACTCGTGGAAAGTTGCAAAAGAAAGTCCCGTCGTAATGGTGGACGGAAGTACACTCTTCTCTACCAGTCACAGTGAATTGCCAATGGAGAATTCGACCAGGAGGGAGGCTCGTTATTTGGAAATATCCTGACGTAGAAAGGAGAAGGAGGTTTCTCTATCCCCCCGCGAAGAGATATACGGAATTATTCCAGCGATAAGCTCTAGATCCTCTTGCTTGTTAGTAAGTAGCGAGGTCGCGTCGCGAGGCTGCCGGAAGTCGCGGGCATCCGACAATGGTGTCACGGCGAAGACTCTCTCGTTAACGCGTCGCGGTGGCAATCGACGAGTGAGTCACGATTCTGGTTAATTCCTCTCGCGTACGCTGCAACGAGTTCACGGTGATTCCCCGCGCCCGTTTCGACATCGTCGTCCCCGCCATTGTCTCCGCTGAACTCGCGACGCGATTCCGAGCCGTTCCAGGCTCTCGCGTTTTCTCTCCTGTATTTTCCCAACAATTCACAATTATTGGAATTTTCCGCCGTGTCGCTTCAAATATTCCAGTATACCACACACGTATTTCGTAAAGACATCGTGTATGTAAGTAATGAATCGTGTAAAATTAAGGAGAGATAAAGGAAAGTTTACGTTGGTTTTTAATTCGTCGTTTTGTTATATCGATTCACAGTCGTGGTGTTGTTCATGGTTCCAGTACATTCTCGTTTAAAATATACGAGGATACTTGTGGGACGTGAAGCTGAACAGTCGTTAGAAAATTATTAACATCCTTGCGATAAAATTTCTAAATATCTGTCTCCTTTTAAGAGGATACACCTCCTTGAGGCGTTTAAACACAGGTAAAGTTTGGGATTTTTTTTGGTTGGTAAGTACTGGAGGAAAAGTTCCCATTTTTCTGGAGGATGTAAACGTAACTTTCAGCTGTTTTCTCTAATTTTTTGAAAGCATAATGTTACAAATTGGAGGAGTTATTGCGAAATCTCTTCGTGCAGAACGGTGTCAGAAACGGTGGTAGTTTGAAGAGGAAGAACTTCTCTTTAAACGTTTCCCAAAACATTAAATTAACGAGATATCAAATCGTTAAAAATTGGAGAAGAAAGCTGAAAGTTGCGTTTACATCCCCTGAAAAAATTGGAACTTTTAATTCAATATTTACCATTGAAAAAAATTCCCAAACTTACGCCTATTTTTAAACCCCTTTAAGGCGCCCTCGTAAAAATAAAGTCCCAACAGTGTATCATTGATTATGCTACACCAAACATCGACACGAAATTGAGTTTGAAAATTAGTTTGTAGACCGTTGAACTTGTTTTAGCACACAACATAATATAACATAAAAGGAATTACAGCTGCAAAAGAAAATGAAACGATGCAATACAAACTTTTGGCGAAGAAATATAATTTAAACCGTACAATACTTTCCGTGCAAACATAACAGGTGTCCTAATTCTTCCGAATGTCGCTGTATATAACGACACATAATTTATAGTTTGTAACAAGGTTGAATTTCAATAGGTTGTAATTTCAACGAGATTCAACTTCGCCGCTCGTTTCAAATAAAAATTCCGCATCTCCAAGTGCAAAATCAACGTTTTTTGCAATATTAAAGCAACGAATACTGAATATTAAGAAATCGTGATACAAGAAATTAACGGTATCCTTCTCGTTGCATTTTATCACCCTAATTTCTACAACTCTCCTATGTAATACACGTTTATTTAGGATACACGTGGTACAATCACAGTTCTCATCTTCACGCTTTCCAATCTCTCGTAAGACTTTCTATTAAATAATCAGCATTTACAGTCTGCAAAGTTGGAAACTGCTCTTCTCTGAACGAGGCGAAATTCTCGTTAAAATGCGCCGTATATTCTCGATAATACATCTTCCATTCTACAACGTATGTACATACTTTCCGTCTGTTCGCTAACTTTATAACAAAAAAACAAAAGTAACTCGTCACTTATATTTTTAACGTTATTTACCATTCTCGCCTCTCGCCTGTCGAAATAATTCGTTGAACTTGGAGAAAAAAGACAGCGATGATTCGCGGAGGCCGGTGTCCAGCAGGTCTCTGCTGGATGATCCATAATTTTCCATTTAAATCCCCGTGATTTTTGGTGCGCTTCCTTTCGCAACGTATGGTCCCGCGTTGTCCTAGTGAAATGAAACTTTATACCGCGTGATGAATATCAGTCGTTTTTGTTCTAATGTTCAACGAATTGAGCGGCAGAAATGAAACGGGTGTTAGCTCGAAAATACACGTATAAATATATTATTGCACGGTTGCACAGTCACGTTGCGCGTACGAAGTTTAATTTCTGTAAATTGTTGATAACAATTAATTACACGGTTTTCGTAAGAATAATTCATCGGTTGACCTCGATGCAAGTCGCTTATTAATATCGCGAGATAACAATGTTGAAACTTTTACAGTGGTATTTTTAAGATCGTGACAGACATAGTTGCATAGAAACCATGCAGAATGTTAAGTCAGATTACACGTTGTAAATTAAACACGTAACTCTCTGTTGGAACTTCTCCGGGAGGATTTATTGTTTCAGGTTTAAACGGCATTAATAGCGCCGAGTCTCTATAAATAATGTTAAATACCTTTTACCAACTTTGACTAATGCCCTTTTCACCGCTGATCACATTAATTGCACGAAATTTTTAAGCGGTACCAGATCATTTTATCAATTACCACAGAACAACGTGCTGGAATAATGAATAAATTAATTATTCTTGGTATTTACATATTAGATAATATTTAATAAGATAGTATTATCATTAATTCTGCTACCCCGTTTTTGAAGATGTCTTATCAAATTTTTGTCGCAGGTTTGAAATTCTCGAGAATGATCTGAATCTTCTTTTCTCGACGAAACAGAGATAACTGTTCACGAACTGATTAATTTCACAGATTAATCATTGTTTCAAGATAAGATCGCGAGATATACGAATCTCTGTATCTGAGAATCTCCAAGTTTCTTCGAACCAATCCAAACAAATTCGATCGTTATCGATAAAGTTCCAATTAACGAGATAGCCATCTGTTCCAATTAAAACAAGTTGCAGATTAAGATGTTATCGTCTCGATTCGTGCTCGACAATTTGCCGGACGGTCACGTGGTAACAGAAAATTCACGGTGTTCGGCACTTCGGGTCGGGAAAAGAGAACTTTTTCGCCAAACTGTATACACGTCTTGATATTTATTTGCGGACGAAAATATCTTGGTAATATAGCATCTCAGTTCTAATAAATATGTCAATTAAAATACATATTTCAATAATATCAGATTGCATATGAAACGTCGTATTTTAAAATGAAACTTTAGATAATCATTTTCCCTGGGAAAGTAGTGTTTTCAATTAAAATAATTTCCACACAATTCTACACACTTTTCCCCATTTCGTTATTCCAACCATACAAAAATCGTTAGTTTTGAATGAAAAAGTTCGAGGAGAGGAAAAAGAAGGGCAACAGAATAGTCCAGGAAAGTAGAAGAATCTAAAATAATAGTAATACAATTGTCAGTTTTGAAAACGAACGAAATTTACTTTATTCCTTAATTCACGTAAGACGGATACGTTACGTCAGTTGTGTCAAGACAATTCGGTACTTGCTATTTCCTGCAACGTTACTGCACACTTTCCCAAGGAAACTGTGCTTTTTTACAACACGGTTTTAAAACAGGAGCTACAAATATGTATGTTATGATTCCTCTTGAATTTACAGTTGTTCTTGACGCGAACTTTTGCTTGATAAAAGAAAGATAAGCTCTTTAATGTCGCGAAACTCTACGAAGAACACTCAATTCTGAAAGTTTTTTCCTCTCCCTATGCACGCGATAACGACGCGAAAGAATCGAATGGTGCTTTTCCAATCCGAAAATACTATGATTCACCACGGTTACAGCAGTTCCGGATAAACGAGATTTAAGTAATCACTGTTCGATTCTAGCGGACCGTTATCATCCACGTCACCACCGGCTAGTTGCAACGATGCTAATCTACTTTGCGTTACCCTGTCACCTGATCACTACATCCTGATGATAAATGCGCGGTAGCTTCGGTTATTAGTATCGAGTAATTGTTAATGACGACCGGGACAATCAAAGGGCACTTTGCCGTGAAGATAATGGACGATAAGCGATTATCTCGGTGATTCGCAATTATGCAATCGCGCCTCGAGTCGGAGAAGGGTTGCAAAATGATGCACAATGTGACACTTATTATCGTTCAAGCTCCTTCGATTTCTCGTGTTTCTTTAAATTTCAATTTATTATTATCTCGGTGTTTATTAAATATTACAATTCACGGATAAGGTAACTTTCTTCTTTATCTGCGGCGAAGAAAAATTTTTTAATAAATGCTGTCTCTTTTGTTTATTTTTTTCCCTACTGAAATATGCATAATATGGCTTTAAAATGATCTTTTAATAAAACTTTGAAATTTTTTAAATTTCTTTCTTTCGTCTTGTTTATCCCTTGAAGCCATTTCAATTGAGTAAAAAAATTGTCTCGTGAGATATATCGAAGATATCGCTGAGACACGATTTATCCGATTTCGCGAAACCCAAAGCGTTACCAGACAATTTTGTTAGACCATCCCTCTAACGATCGTAAAAGTTGGTTGAAAATCATGCAAGAGATTAATAGCTGTTATAATGGGCTTATATCGAGTAACTTAAACACCGACTCATCGTTCCGCCTTAGAACTTCTACAACTTTCGCAGCATCATTTGCAGCGTTGGTAATGACTTGAAAAGTTAAGCGATTCGAATTTCACGCGTTAAAACGGTAACCAGGTTTTGTCACGATGTTTGTCCCAATTAAAATTTCGATAAACTCGCCGCGTGTGTAAACAGCTTCAACGTCCTCCGGTAACACCTACAACCAAACCCGACACTCTCTCTTTCCCCCGAAACATATTTTTCTCTCTTCGCGAATTTTCACCCAAGTCGAACTTCGTTTCGAGACACGGTTCGAATATTTCTTGCGAAAATGCATAATAATTTCGAAAGCAAAGGAGAATCTTGAATAATCAACGAAACGGAAGTTCACCGGCGATTTATCATCTCTGTTAATATAATAAATTTTCACCATTCCATTGTTCCCGAGTGCTGCTATTCTTTCATCGTGTCATCACCATTAATCCCTCAAAACCATCCTCTCTAGCTCGCCTGTACACTTCTCTTCTTTCCCGCGTATCGCTCTAAACGCGCGGCGAGGTAACAAACCGACGATAATGAATTCAATCGGCTTCCATAAATCTTACAATTGGCAAAATTAATTTCCGTATTCGTAAATTTATGCATACATTGCACGGCTATGCCATAGATCGCCTGTTCATTTCTAGTTAATTATCGAACGAAATCACTGGTCGGAAAGAACGATCGAAATTACCGTGTGTATAACAATTTCGACGCGTTTAATATTTGAAAGCTTTCCACCGTGAAACGCGCTAATCCCAACCGATATCCACCATTCTAAACAATAATCACACTCCTCGTTTCCAACATTTTCCGCCAACATCACCCGAAACCAATTTACCCCATTTCCCCCCCGATGAAGAATTAAACCGTTATCACGTTCCGCAATCACAGAGGCCCACGATTCATCTAACCTTTGCACCTGGCCCTTTACGCGTCCACAAACAACCCACAATTTTCAATAAGAACATGGCCAGACAAATGTTTGCCGACCTGCGACCGTGCTAAAGGAGCGACGACGTAAGAGATGTACTCCCCGGGCCGTTTTAACCCTTTGAAAGTGGGTCAATTTGACCGAAAATCGCGTCGCTAATTCTTGGTTTGCTCCGTTGTTAAATGTACCTACCGTGTGGACTGAGACTTCTTCTAAATTACAAATTTTGAACTATTAACAAACTAAATTTTGAATTATTCGACAAGCGTTAATAATCTTTGCGAAGAAGAAGGAAATTTGTGTGATTCGTTCTTTAATAGAAATCAGTGATATTTTTCACGCACACTTAAACTCTCAGAATCGCTTAAAATTCATTTCCACGGACGTCACTTCTTGTGTGCTGGCACACTTTCTTCATTAATCGAATTTTCTTCAATTTTTCTCTTCGCGTCATATGGAATCATTTATCTTTTCACACTAGTGTCTTGTAGATACTCGTATAATATCCGGTCAGTCCGACGGAAATTTATACGCGGGACTTCGCGAAAACTCCGTACAAGGATTAACGATCGCCGTTAAAACGACGAAATAATGACGACTCCGAGTACCTGAGCGCAATTACAATAAATCCTGACCGGCTAAACCGTCGCATCGGTCGAAAGTGTAAAAATAGAGAACGGGCCAGTCGGTGAACGTGTTTCCCAGGGCTTAATAGTGTGTGCAGAAATCGGTAACCGGCTCGATCCAAGAATAGGGAATAATGCGAGCGATAATAGCGGACGAATTGCGCGCGCGCGTGCACAGTCGCGCACCAATTTGCAAATAATGTGAAATTTACCGACCGGCAACTGTGTCATTTGCGCCCGTGGAATATTTGATCGTCCGATTGAACGATTTTCCAGCCCCGCATAGAGAGATAGATAAAATATTCCCGAGGGTGTGGGGAAAAGGGACAATTACCGGTGCATCTCGCGGAGGCCCTCGTCCGTATGTGTGTGTGAATGACGTATTCTTGAACCGGTAATTGGGGAATAATTGATGAATTTTTATTTGCTTCGGGCGCTTTTACTCGCCACTCTCTCGCCCGATGCAATATTTTTCCGTCGCTTTTTTCTTTTCTTTCAACGATTATGCAACCAGATAGGTGAGAATTGTTTTGTTGGGAAAGTTTCAGCTGGTATTCCGTTGGGGGGATCGATTCGAACGGAATTTTCGTGAAAGAATTGGTTTCTTCGCGGAAAGTACTTGTTGGAGCCACGGATTCTTTCGATGGGAAGTAAACAGCTGTATCAATAGCTGTCCTTGTTTCTGTTTGCTTCCGCTATTAATTGGTAATTCGGTTAGCGCGATGGAGTTCAATAATTGCAGACTTTTTAACCCTTTGCTCTTCAGAGACGATTACGAGCAGATTTATTGTTCACCGTTTGGTAAATAATTAATGGAAGACTTCTTAAAGGTTTTCGTAGAGTTTAGGAATCTTTTTTATAGGGGAATAGTAAAGGAGAAGTTTGCTAAATGCAACTTTTACCTTTTCTCTGCAATTTTTAGAAAGTGAAAATGTTACAGAAGCTGATATTTTTTAGGACAGCAGTTCTCTGGGTCTCCCATAAATTTTTTCAGTGAAACGATAGAAATCAGCGAGATCTAATGAACTACTACAGGGTTTAAAATACGTTAAATATTGAAACAGAGCATTATTAATGTAACTCGTAACCGATGACGTCCCGTTTTTGTCACACAGAGTCTCAGAGTCTCTTCTTAAATAATTCGAAATTATCAAGCTTTTATTACATATTTGAAAAGATACTTCTGCATATTTCGTTCGAAACCGCTGAAACTATTCTTCACACATTGTCTTCGATTTCTTTTTATTTATAAAGTATTCAAAAAAATTCTTCATATTAATCTTCCAGACTCCACGTCGTCGGTAACGTATTAAACATGCTAGTTCCCAAAAATTTCATCGTTCCTTCAAATACGTTTGTTCCAAAAAATTTCATCAATTTTTTAAATACCCCAGGTACACAAAATCTCATCAATTCTTTATCAAACAAGCCCCAATTTCCTGCATCAAAAAAACACCAGCGAGTGCAAAGTGTTAATTCATTCAAACATCCAATTCAAACAAGGAAATAAAAAAAAAAAAAACTATTTACAACGAACGTATTCTAAGCTCGTTCCGAAAGAAATCGCTTAGGAAACCCTTTGAAATTCTCCAGCGTAATTATCGTCACGGTAAGACGGAAATGTTGAACAATCAGATCAGCCGGGGTCTAAATAGAAATAAAGTCCTATAACCGGGACACATTTGTTTTACGCGAGACGAACAAGATCCGCGAAGTTCCTTAATTTCGCGAAATTCGATCAAGATACACGATATTCGCATGCTCGACACGTTCCATTCACAGGCGAAGAAATATCGTGCCCGCCGCTTAATTCTCTGTGACACGGTCGCGGTGGTTTTCAACGAGCCTAACCGTATTCCAGGTGAGGCTTTCCTTCCCTCTCAACTTTCTCTCTCTCTCTTGTTTTTTTCCTTCGCGATCCTTTCGTTCCTTCGCCTCTTATCTGACGTACCCAATAACCAGGTATGTGTGTCGCTCGATAAGTTGTATTGTTCCTGCCTGGCTGGCTGGTTTGCGTCGGGTTTATCGACCAAGGAGGAAAAGCAACTCCCGGTTTTAAATTCGTCGCGCGTGGATCCTTTTCCTCCTCCTTCTCCACCCCCAAACTGTGTTCTACTGATTTTTACACGCGCGCGATCGATCGATCCTCGTAAAGGGGCCTCTCTCTTCATCATTCGTACTCCACACTTCACGCTTCCCACGTAATGATACTTCGTACACTTCTTGCCTCCGTGCACGACACTTCATACGCTCCATTTCCCATTAACCGCTTCACAAGTCACGAAAGTGTAATTTTTCGCCAAACTGAAGGACCGACGGAGAGTATTTCTTTCTTTTAAATGAAAGGTACAGGTTGTAGGAACATTTTATTCAATAATTGGAGGGACAATGGTATACACCTATATATGTGTATTCCAATTAAAACCAATTAGATATATATATGTATACCTTTATTGATAGGTTGCTAAAATCGTTTCAGCATCGGCTATCACACAGTGATGAAAAAAAAAAAATAATACAGTGTCTCATTTGGAGAAAAAAGAGTAGAGATGGCCTTGAAATCTACTCCACGTTTCTGTCTGTGCGAATAAAACTGTCTGTGCGAACTTCTGTCTTGGTAACAAAAATATATTTATTTAAACGTAATGCTTAAACTAATTTCAAATGTAAACTACATGATGCGCGTAGAAAGGAAGTCTACGACCAAAGGCCTCCTCGTGCCTTTTTCGGGGCTCCCTGGGAAAGTCCCAGGAAGTGGGGCCGCGGGCCTGCATTGCCGAGGCGATACTCTTGTCCTCGAGGACGAAGAAACTCGGAGATGTTTGGAAAAACATCTCTCGATTCTTCGCCTCGAGGGCCAAGAGTCGCCAGGCCTAAGTGCGTGGTCCCTCCCCGTGGCGGTCGCCACACATTTTTTTAGATTATTGCTGATAAGGGAGGTGTTCGAGGTGGACGAAATTATTCGTTCCCTTTGCGTGCATTAACACTAGAACAACAGGAGTTGAGTGTGGTTAAATTATTTCCCTTCTGGTAGATTTAAATAAGGCTGTATGAATCATTAATGGGAAATAAGTTGGTATATATCATTATTTCTTTATTTCAACGAAAGCACCTTAATAATTTCTGTAATTTAAAGTAAGAAATCTGAAAGTTTCTCAATTTGTCCCTCTCTCTCACGATACTCTGTTCTCTCGTTGTCTCTCCTTCACAAATGCTTCTTTCATCCCCATTCATTCTCTCACCCCCGCGTTTTCTATTTCTCTATTCGTTTCACTCTCCTTGGGCATTCTCAACCGAAGTTTTCTCATTCTTCTTAACCGACATTCAGTCATGTCCACCGAAATTCCTGCATCTTTCGTTAAGCATTCTCCCGTTCGTTCGTTTCACACGGATATTCTCGAGTTCTCAGTCCCAAACACTGTCCTTTCGAAACTCTGTCGCTGCAATTCAAGCACACTTTCCCTCGCACAGTGATTATTCTCGAAATTTAATTGTTCGTACAAAATTGGAAGAGAAAAAATCGCGAAAAAATAACGATTTTACAGAGTAGCAATTAATTCTCGTTTGTGGGTGAATTCTCAATTTATATTCGGCGTAAGGGTAATTTTTCCCGATGCATTTCTCTCGTTTGAACTTGTGAAGAGGGGCGGCGAGTGTGTGTTGTGTGTGCAGTTGGAAAGCACGAGAAATGAATTATAAAGTGGCAAGTGCGAAGTAGAAATTGGGAAGTGGGAAGTGGCCGCGAACGAACCGCGCTTGTTCGATTTTTATCGCTGTCCCCGTTGATCGACTTTTCCGCGCTTCAAATGCAGTTCGCTGCGATGCGTTGCAACAACCTGTGTTCATGGGAATACTTAACGAAAGGTGAAAACTTTATAGTGTATAGTTTACACTGTTCTCTATCCAATTTCTGCCTTCTGTTCTCGTGTGTTGTTCTACACTGTGCGCGACGGAATTATGTTTCTTAATTTGCAGAAACGTGTAATCTGTTTGTAACCGAAATTTCGTTCGTTTCTCTCAACAAGTGTCCCTTCAATTCTGAAAAAAGTACCGAAGGGTTTTTTAATTTATCGTTTGTGCTGATTTTGTACTCAATTTCTGTCTCGAGTATGTTTCTGAGTGTGCAGAAGTGAGTAATTTATTTAAAACCAAAGTTTCGCTTGTCTCTCTTAACAAGCGTTTCTTTAATTTTGCAAAAAATACCAAATAATTTTGTAACTTATGATTTCTGCTGATTTTGTACTCAATTTTCTGTCTCGAGTGTGTTTCTGAGTTTGCAGAAATGTGTAATCTATTTAAAACCAAAATCTTGCTAATTTCTTTCGACGAGTGTTCTCTTAATTCTGAAAAAATACGTGAAAATAATTTTCCAATTTATCGTTTGCACAAATTTTGCATGTAATTGTTGTCTCGGGTATCTTTCCGAGTTTCCAGAAATGAGTAATCTGTTGGAAACCAAAATTTCGTTTATTTCTCTCAACAAGTGTTTTTTTAATTCAGAAAAAAGTACGTGAAAATAGTTTTCCAATTTATCGTTTGCACAAATTTTGCATTCAATTTCTGCGTCGAGTTCACGTCACTTGTTCTATACAGTGTGTGACAGAAGTGCGTTCCTCGGTTTACAGATATGTGTATTCTATTTAAAATCAAAATTTCACTTACTTGACAAGCTTCTTTTTAATTAAAAAAAAAAAGAACTACATACAACGCTTTTCCAATTTATCGTTCGTACAAATTTTGCGTCCAATTTCTGTCTCGAGTTCACGTGACTTATATGTAATGAATGGCACAAGTATGTTTCTCAATTTGAAGTTCTGCGGTTAAAACCAAAGTTTCACTTATTTCTCTTAACAAGCTATCGCTTTAATTTCGAAAGGAAAAAGAAAGAAACCAACGTACAAACACTTCGTACAGCGTGTAGAAGAAATAATTGCCTCCCTCCGGAGATCGGTAGAAATTTATAAAAGCAACTTGCAGCAAAATTGTTCGTGACAATGAAAATTAATATAAAAATATTCTGTTCTTCTGTTTACATGTCATCGATATTCCGCCCGTCAAAGTGAAAAATCTACGTACGTACGTATTGTTTGCAAAATATACGGAAAGGAATACCGAAAGAGGTCGTTGCACGATTTCTGTACGATCCTTCGTATATGAAAAAGCAGAAGCGACAAATATTAAAAATGAAAGAGGTACAGGAAAGTTTTCAGGTGCATGCTTTAAAGTCAGAAACATTACGCGTAAAATATTTAGCGGCGACCCAAATGGCGATTCGATGTTTGAAAAATTTAACCTGAACACACGCTGCTCCTCTAGCACTAGCCCAGTCCTACAAGATTCATTTATTTACGTTGGATAATTATTTAATCAGCGAACCCGTTTCGTGCTACATAACGAAGAAGGGAACTGTGCTGTGCAGACGCGACAACTGTAGTTTTCACATTTTCCGAGAAAACGTCCGGAACGCTTCAAGAGGATTCAACGCGCATTAATTACGTATAAATGAACAAATGACACATTGATATTTCGCAAAAAAGGTTTACAAAGAACGCTTCCGTTGCAGGCTTTTACTCCATTCTCGCTTTTCAATTACCGATCTTGTTTCATAACCGCAATTCCGATGATTAATCGAGAGGCAAAGTTTTAATAGGCTGTCCTCCGTTGGAAATAAAATCGGCCCTTTTTCGTTTTCTAACGCAACATTATAACGTTTCTTTCGTCGTTTTCTAATGTCGAATTGTTCGACTGTACAAACTGGATGCGTTGTTTCGCCGTTGGAAATAAACGTCTTTGTCAATTCGACGATTTAAGGTAGAGTCAGAGCCTCGCGTCGCAGATTTTTGGTCAAGGTCTGGTAGAGAACAGTTGTGTCGGTAGTAAAAATTCATTTTAACTCCATTTTGCGTTGTTAATTTGTAAAACTGAAGATTGCCAGATTTAATCGATCTGTGATACATTAGCTTCTCTTTCCTAGCATAGTACTAATACAGTACTAATTTTGGGACTATGATTTTTCGAGATTTGGAAATTCTCAGGTTTGAATCTCTGTTGAGTAAATTTTCTTTTCTTCTTCATTTCATTTCTTTTTTCTTTTGAAAGCGAAAAATGTGACACAATATTCCCACCAAAAATAGGAAAAAGTTGTGAAATTCCAAGCTGTTGCGTTTTTTTTTCATCAAATTTAAAGGTTCGTTGGAAACATCGATCTAAATACCCAACGTAAATTAACCTAATAGCTGTCGCTTAGATGCACAGTCGAGGAAAATAAACCGTACCTCGAGGATTTAACAGAAAAACGAGAAAAAACAAATTATTCGAAATGTTTGATGTATAAATAAAAAGGGAGAAGGTGGAATAAAAATACGTAGAAAGGCAACAACTCTGGGACCTTATGTACCAGTCATTTTACCATAGCGTGCAGGCATATTCGATTAATCGATCGAAACTGACGTGACCCGCGTCGAGAGAGGATGTCTCGGGAAATATTAATGACACCGGGCGAAAAGCATAAAAAAAAGCAGTATATATTTTTCACGCTAAATTCTGTCTCGTCGTTGAAACGTTTCGTTGTTGACGATCGGCCATCTTGATAATTAGTGAGGCTGTTGAAGGGATACGTCGATTAATTTCGCAACCTCGTTGTGCTGCAAGCCTTTAACCTTTCATTTCACCACGTTTTTTTTTTTCTCCTATTGGCTAAGCTAAATTAGTGTTTTGTTTTTGTGCATTTGATAATTTATGGTTGACGGTATAACAGAACTAGGTTAGTATTGTATAGATACGTATATCGAGCAATATTTTCGTAGGAATGATTTAATCTCGGAGAGAATATGAATTTGAACAAAATCGAACGGAAAGAAATAGATTTTGTTTGAATTTTACGTTCGAAATAAAGATAAAGAAAGGACGTTTGTTAGTTTATCGGTTCTATTGATAGAAGCTTCAAGTTTTCAATCGGAGAAGGTTTTACAACCTATGTTCATAGTTGGTCATATTTTTTATTATTTACTTCAAGTATCACGTCGAGCCATTTCCGACAGCATTCACAGTTTCGAATTGGTTTAATCCATACGTGGAGCATGTGGGTCAAAACGTCCCACGGGAGTTCAACTTCCGTTAACGTTATATTACGATTAGTTTCACATTTGCTTCACTTGTCGCGTAATAAAATTCTACTTTAAACCACTGTTCCACTTTTGCCACTTTGTATTACCGGATTCCGTATAATTGTCATTCTGCAAGTAATACGGTCGTAATATTCTTTCTCGAATTGAACAGAATATCCTGAATCGGTTTGACAGGGTTTGACAAGCCCAACGTCGTCATTTTCAATTTTGTGAATTTTACAATTGTGAAAATGATACGTGCAATCAAAGAAGCTCAATTTATCTCGAATTATTCTCGATAAAATTTCGGTAGTTTGACACTTTGAAACGATAATTAATTCTAAATTCTCAAATTTCCTTCATCTTCAGGTTCATCGGTGAAATTTCTGTAGTTCGAGTAAAATACAAACAGAAAACTAATTCTAAATTCTAAATTCCCTTCATCCTCAGATCCACCAAGTTCAGTAGTCCGAGTTCCCTTCACCCTAAAATTCCCTTCCTCCTCAGATCCATCAATTTCAGTAGCTTGATTCCTTCAACCGCTACAAACCGACAATAAATCCGAAATTCTCCAATTCCCTTCATCCTCAGATCCATCAATTTCACTACTTCAATTCCTCCAACAAATCCCGCCGAAAAACAAAAATTCCAAATTCTCGAAATACCACAAAAACTCACCAAATTCCTACACAATTAAACACCTGGGAGAAACCTCTCTATCCCAAACTTCACCACTCTTCATTAACCCCTCGACAGTTTATCCCGTGTGAGTGTCTAACTCAAAAGAGACTCTTGGAAGAAACTTCTATAGAAAGGGACAAGATATCATACCTATGACATAAGCTTTTACGTATCCCCTGTCCCAAAAATGATCACACGTAAAATCTCCAATTTTTCGACCCTAATTCATAATTTCATCAAACCGTCAAACTCATAAACCAAAGAAACGAAGAAGCAAACTTCTCAGAATTATACCAAACGTTGCACCGTTCATTTCCAGTGTTATCGTCGAACATCAGCTCGTCGATTATCACCCGCCGGTTATCTCTCGATCGTATCTACCTTTAAGTGTTTCAACAGCAGTCCTCCTGCGTCACCTCGCGCATGCGATATATTTTCCGCGGACCGTTCTCACGACGACGACGACGACGACACCGTGAATCCATATCGTAGCCCCGTACTACTCTGCATTAAAGAACTTCCGTTTTAATTTATTCCCGGAAGCGGGCGCATCCGTGACACCGGCCAGCGCGGCTCACGGACAGGATCAGGAGGAGCAGTCCCCCGGCTGTTGCCAAGGATCGTCAAGCATGGGCTGTTGCGGCTGCTCGGACGAGCCATCGTCCAAGGTGGAGCCTGGGGTAAGGATTATTCTTTACGATTACGCCCGTTGAAATTTCCGCTCGAGTATTTCAATATAAAAAATTTCTCCGGTCCTCCCCTCTCCTGGTGACTTAATACCGGAAGGAAAAAGCTTCCGGGTTATACCACTCGAATTTCGTTGCTCGCGGTGTTCAGCATGCGGTTGCAATCCTTTTGCGCGTAATGGCCGAGAAGAGCGATAATTATTCATGAGGAACGTATTGGACATATACACAGACGAGACGTTTCTCTCTCTCTCTGTGTTGGTGTACGTTTCCGATGAATTATGCGGGATATTTAAGTATCCGTGCGTATAACTAGGTTAACGTTAAACAAATAGTAGCTTCGTGAAGCGCTTGTTTTGTCGCTTTGAAGATGCCGGCGTTATAGCGAAGAGAGAGAGAGATGAGACGAGGGAAGATGGAATAAAAATGGGTTCTGGGCGATGGAGGGGAAAAAAGGGGAGCGTGTGGAATTGTGACGTGAAATGTTTTTCGAGGACGTGGAGTTAAAAATTTCGAGAAATTGCTTTGATAAATGTACTGGCCTGCTCTCTCTATTCTTTCTCCTTTTGCTTGTGGTGTAAAATGCTGGACAAAGGTACGCTATTGCGTATAAACGCGACGTTTCATTGCTCGCGATATATATGCTCAAGTTTATGCCTGCTGTTTCGTTTTTTCTCTTTCTTTAATTCGAGATAAATCGGCGACCTGCGTACGCTTCGACCTGAATCGATTTATGCAGCAAGTTTGCACCTTGGAACAGGGAATCGCAGATGCGAAAGCGTTGTTCGAAAGGACGAAACCTGCGCTCTGCTTGGGAGAGGGAACGGTGTCTTTTTATTTGTACTTTAATATTTTGCAATTATTGCTCGTTCCATTTTTCTAGGGTAATCACCCTCGCCAGTGCACTATGAACTTTTTAATTACACTTCTGTTTTTTCTTTGCTGTACATTGTTGTCCTTATTACGAATGAAAATTTTTATTACATTTTCATGAATACATTTATGAACTTCCTTGGACACTTCTTTTTCTCTCTCTCTCTCTCGTTCGTTGAATTCAACGTTCTCGCGGGTTACCGAAAAACAATTACGCTTTCACCGCGATAATTCCGCGGAGAATTAATACATTGTACGCAGGAATATTTCGTGTTCAACACGGCGGGATTATGTCCGTGACACGCCATACAAATGTTATTGTTGACCTTACACGCTGTAAGAGACGCGTAGCCTCTAATATGGCTCTGTAGCAAGAAAATATCGTTCGAGGTAAACCGGGCTTGATAGTGTCTGAAAGAAATTCGAAACGTTGGAAGTGGAACGTGAAAGACAAGGAAACGTGTGGTAGGTGAAACAAATTAAGTCGACGTGTACTTTTCTTGGGAATTAAATTTAACTCGGATCCGGAATAAGTGACTTAATTTAGTCAAAAAATATTGGCCAGTGAGGTTTAATAGTGTCTGAAGGAAATTGTAAACGTTGGAAGTGGAACGTGAAAGACGAGGAACTGTGTGGTAAATGAAAAATATCAAGTCGATGTGCATTTTTCTTGGAAATTATATTAAATATTTGTGGTTTGTTTTGCATCTCTTGGATCCAGAATAAATGACTTAATTTAGTAAAAAAATATTGGTCGTTGAGACTCAATAGTGTCTGGAGGAAATTGTAGACGTTTCAAAGTGGAGCATAAAAGACAATAAGGAAAAATCGTCGGTTTCACCCCTTCACAGTGCACAGTTACCAAAATAAAAAAATACGTGTCGAATATTTTTTCGAGAACTACCATATCCCAGAGTTTCATCGAAATCGACGATTATTTTCAGAAATTCAATTTAGAAGTTTTATCTCACGCCACTTGGATCCAAAATGAACGACTTAATTTAACAAAAAAGTTACACAAAGTGGCAACTTGTATATTTTTTATCCACAAAGTGATATACTGTCGCTGAATAAGTTGCAGCAAATTAAAAAAAAAAAACAAGTTTTCGTTAAAAATCACGCGCGTAGTTCTCATTAGTAAACTGTTGAAAGTTGTTCGACCAAGTTGTGGTTTTAAAGAGGAGAAAAAAAAGCGGACGAGTTGAACGAAAAATAGTGAACAGCGAGTAAATAAGAATATAAATTTCGTAATAAATGGTGTATTTAACGAGAAAAAGAGACAGGAAAATTAAAAGATAAAATACAAATGTAAAGGATGCATGGACGATGTGTTAAATAGCACTTTCTTCCGATGGTAAATGCAGATAAATGGTTTAATTATAGCTGTTTGTTCCGCGTATTCCGAAATGTAATTGAGCAAGGGATGGTCTTAAACCGGTGACTACTAGTATACATGGAGAGCGTGTATTCACGCTGCTATGAAACTGCTGTTTTTCCGCTTATGTATCCTCTAATTGTAGTTACCAAATGTTTCCTTGATGTACAGGGTGATCCAGAACTAACAGGCTGCTCGAAAATTCAATTTTCCCCGAGATCTCGACGAAAGAATTAACGTTGATATTTCACGTATCAAACGTAACACTTTCGACGTAAAAAGAACGAGAAATAAGGAAACCGAGTATTTTCTACTCCGAATTTTTCACTTGACAAAAAAAAATTTCACAATTGACCAACTGTCGGTAATTAAGGTCGCTTTTGCGATTTGTCTGGATATTTTGCAGCGTGAAATCGATAATTGTGTCATTAGCATTTCATATTGGAATTTTAATTGATAATTAAACAAACGACGAATGGCAAGATTGGAAAAGTAACAAACGCGAATTTGACAAACGACGATTGTAATTAGCACGCTACATCCCGGAACACTCTTTTACGCGTGATAGGTGTAATTTAGGGGTCGGTCGAGCTTCACTTTTAGCGTTCGGGATTAAATCAGAGCCACGGCTGGCTTCTCGATGAAGAAACAAAAGGAGACTTAAAAATAACGAAGAAGACCCGCGCCTGGAACATTTACGGCAAGTTTTTATCATAAAAGCATACTAACTTACATATTATTAAACCCATTCTTATTCCGATAAGAAGACAAGGTGTCAAAGAAAGCGGCTTAATGAAATTTTTAATTTTCCCTCAAAAATTTACATCAAAACAGCTGTATTACTTTCGCCGTCGTTAAAGATTAACTTATGCTATTGAACGAGTTCCTCGCCGCCGCCATTCTTTTTTAAAACAGAGCTCCCCGTTATGAAGTTTCACAGTTTCCGTATAAACCGGAAAAATGAAAAACAATGTTCAGACGACAGTGTGGCGACGTTAATTCTGTTTTTTTTTCTTTTTTTCGAAAAAAAGAAGAACAGACAAAAGTGGCAACTATAAGATTTCAACTTTTATCCGAGAAAAATTCGAAAGACAAACAAATTCCAAGTTTCGTATACGTTTCTCGTAGCATTTTTAATCGTTCGACGAATCTTTTTATAGCCACAGATATCGTCGTTAGATATCGTCGAATCGATAAGATCGAAATGTTTTGCTAACACATGTAACGATGTTGTCAACAGGTAATCGAACGTCATCGATGCATCGATCGGTATACAGTGAACTGGCTCTAATTTACGCTGAATCCAAACTCCATTAATCATACGAATTCTTCATTGAGAATGCGCAATTCGGAGCTTCACGATAGCGCGTACACAGTGGTTCATAAGTATTTGAAATTTACATTCCCTCGACAATGTTAGGTAAAATTTGCGTTTGTTATGCTTGGAGATTTTTAGGATAAATCGTTCTTTTTTGTAGGATTTTCATAATTTTGTAGCGATTTCTGTTCGAGTCGAGTAATTTTATATTAAATTTGTGACGACGAAGGGGCTTGGTTTACATTCGGTAAGGAGATTTTAGTACAATTTAGGAGATTTGAGGAGATTTTAGTAGAATTCAGCAGGTTTCGGTAGATTTCAAGAGATTTCCTCGGTGAAGTTAGTGTCATGTATTAATTAAAATTTGAATTTGTTATACTCCAAGATTTTAGGATAAATAATTTTTCTTTCCAGGATCTTAATAATTTTGTAATGATTTTTCTTTGAGCCGAGTAATTTTACGTTAAATTTGTAATGACAAAGAAGCTTGCCTCTGGTAAGAAGATTTCAGTAGATTTCCCTAAATTTCAAAGGTATCAAAAGATTTCAATAGATTTAACTAGATTTCAGTAGACATCGCTATACTTCACACTCGCTACCCGCAGTTCACATCCCCAAAAAAATATTTGCGATTCATTCTTCCACCGTTTAAAAAACCATACTCCCTTTACTCCCACATTTCTCCCCCCATCTTTTAACAGCGAAAGCCACAAAGTCTCAATGACGACGAAAAAAAATAAAAAAGAAACCCAGCCTCTATACAGATCTCCCTCCCCACACAAACCAGTAGAATCTTTTCAAGATCCGCCACCCTTCTCTCTCTTCCCTCTAACCATTGTCCCTCTCACCGTACCAAATTCCCCGACATTCGACGGAAAATTCAGCAGGGAACCTCGAATCTCGTAAACTTCACAAATCCCTCAACCCGATGCTGCCTGCAACAGTCCACCACTTCCCCATTAATCGACGAGAAGTCGATATTCCATCGGACACCCCCGGCCTGGTGTGTTGTTCCGATCCACGTTTTCCCTCTCGATCGCAATTAGCGCGACGACAGAGCGAGAGAGGGACGGTAAATAAGAAATGTTTATGCCGTGATTAGACAGACGGGGGGGTAGAAGGGACTCGCGATGATGTTATCAATGGAACGTAATGGCGTGCATTTAATAAGGCGAGCAGAGGGAGAGAGAATTTAATTACGTACGGCACGCTAATGTAAGGTCACCGTCGAACAGTCTAATTAATTTAGGGTGGTGGCCGCGCGCGCGATCGTTCGACTTGTAACAGGGTTACCGACTCCCTCGTGCTAGGCGAAATGGCGCGGATTCGCTGAAAGCGTTTAGCCACGCTCGATTTCACCGGGCTGAAAATTTACTGGAATGCTGACCGCGGCCAATAGATTCGACGTTTTCGATCGTTACGCGGAAAGACGTTCCGGCTTCCCTGCCTACCACCCCTCGTCGCTCTCTATTTTCCGCTTGAAATCGTATTTTTCATGGACACGGTGAAACGGGAGAATTGCAAGATGTGTATCGCGGGAATAGAAAATCTGAAATTGTTCGAACATTTTCAGAGTTCAGATTTCAGGTGTGAAGGGTGGGATACGCGAAACAGGGCGGTGGGAGAGAATTTTTATACGAAACTACAAAATGACCCATTAGCGACTTTTCACAAGTGATTGGAAAATTCGATTCATACCGATACAAATAGAACGTTCACGTTTTTTCCAAAGTGTCAAAGTGTTAAATGGGCGAATAAGATGGAAGAACAATTTTTTTAATTCTTTTCTTCGAGGTTACCTGTGTTCTTTCACTTTTCGTTGCAGTAGACATCGAAGTGGGTTTAAACGTGCACAATAATGTCTGAAACTTCCTTTCATTTCTTGCCATTTCTTCCATCTTATTCACCTTTCGAAATCATTTAAATCTTCTCGTACCACTATACCAACAGAGGATAATTAGCTGCTCTGTTTCACTCTGTTCACCCTGTATATGAGGTTTTCAGCAGATTTCTTTGAATCGCTTTGATACCGATTTCATTGAGAGAACCGTTCATTTTGCTTCGCCCTCTTTGAAGCACAGCCATCGCAGCGAAAATATCACGTTTGAATTTATAATTCGACGAAACTATACCGGTCACCGTTATCGCGGAACAATTTTAATGTAATCGTCAGAAATTGCTCGGACAGTTGACTTCGCCGCTTACTCTCGCTTCCTCCATCTTCCCACGACCCAATTACACTCGCGTTGTCCCCCTATCATTTTTTTGCGAAAGAATTTTCTAATTTCAAGAAGAGCACCGGAGAATTGTTAGAAAATATGCGCGTTCCCGTGTACACGCGAACGGTCCCTTTCTGTCCGAAAATTGAAGAAACTGGAACGCAATTAGCCGAAGCAGGAAACCACGACGAGCTCGCTCTCTCTCTCTCTCTCTCTATCTCTCTGCGGTAGGGTTAAGCAAACCGATTTTTCCCTTCCGTTTCCCTAATTAAACACATCTAATTCCCAGGGGGGAAACGAAATTTTCCGAGTGGCACGCGAGACTGGTGGCTGACTCGTCCTTTTAATACCGACCCATAAAAATCCGCCGACAAATCTTTAAACCCCGAAAGGTCCCTTTAAATTTCGTTCCAGTCCCCTTCAACGTACCAGCTTTTCCACAAATAAAAAAAGAAACAACTGTTTGGTGCGTCACAGCGTTGAAGGTTTGACGTTGGCAACGAATAAATGATGCTTACTTCTCGAGTCCTTTAAATACTCGTTGAAGTAGTTTTGTATTTAGTTAGACACCACACTTTATGTTTTAAACTTTGTGATATTACGAATACGTGTTTACTACTTGTATCCTTACGTATATACTTGTATCTTTGCTCGTCGTCTCTAGTTGTACCTGCTCTAAGGGTGGCTGTGCATGCTGTCTTATAACCTTGGTGTCTGTTTCTGGTTCGCTTTTAAGTTGTGTAGGAGGTGGTTCAAGTGTGTCGATTGGCCTCTTGTGTTTTCGGGGGTGACGGTGTTGTCGAACGAGTAGGGAAATTGTTGCAAACTATTTGTTATATCGGGGTACAGTAACGGTATTCTGGTCGGTATTAGCGCGAGTGGTGTCCAGCTGTGCGAGTTTTCGTCTTCGATTTTTGGACACGTCGTAAAGTCATTGTCCTGTGGTCTTTTCAAAACTGTTTGGCCGTTTATGACCTGAACAAAAAAAGAAAAAACGAAGCTCGACACATACACGACTTTTTTCCAACAGTCTACGTAACCATGATTTTATTCTCTTCTCGTTTTTTTAGACACTGGACCATGAGGGAATGTCGAGGCATTCGGAGCAGATTTTCGTGACCCATCGATCGTGCACCGATATTTTACCCGTGCTCCTGCTGATTGGCCTGACAATTGGTTTCGTACGTTTTCTCACCCTTCTCTCTGTTATGCTCGAGTGTCTCGAGAGAGAGAGAGTACACACGTTTCACCCAGAGAGAGAGTGGAACGTACAGAAAATACATGCCGTTTTCCTGTTCCCTGACGTAGGGTTTCCTGGTGACCAACGTGGTGAAGAAAGGGGACATCTACCGTGTTATAAATGGCTACGATGACTGTGCGAACGTTTGTGGCCGTGTCACGGAGCCTGAAACTAATCCTGAATACAGTTGCAAGGGTGCCGACAAGACGAAAGAGCGGTGAGCATAATCTTGTCAACGTTTCAGCCAGTTGGATCGTGAAAACTTTCTGTCCGAGATTCCGGGATCAAAATGGTATTGGAAACGGCCATGGAGAAGCTTAGGTACTGTTTGCAGTAATCGGGTGATTTTGGAGTGGAAAAATTATTTTCTGTGTTATTCTTGGAGATTTTGAACGAATCTTCAGCTTTAACGCGGGAAGATGTTGGTTTCGAGAGGATTAACGAGGAAACTGGTGACTCGAGAATAACGAAATTTGCGAGGTTTCAATTAATCGGTGGGATTGTTTTAGCAAAAAGTGTGTCTGTTAGATACGCGTAACGGCAACAGTCGTTCGTTTCTCTTTTCATTTTCGCGTTGAAAGATTTGCAACTGTCGTGACTTTTTATTTCTTCCAATTTTTTCTTTTTTTTGGCTGTTCGACAGGTTGTTGTACACCACTTTTGGGAAATGGATAGCAATGAAAAAAAGTTTATCGCGTAGTTTTGATTGGTTCGCTTGCGCGACGAATTATCTCAACAGTGGTCGTGCAACGAATATATACGTAAACAGAGAACAATTAATTACCATCGGGAATGAACGGGCTGAAAAAAAGCGGCTGAAAAATTTGAAGTTACTATTTGTTTTTTCTTTTTACGACGGGAAATGAGGAATAAAATCAACGTGAATTTTCGACAAAATTGTCACGTCTAAATACCGCTATCTTTCTATTAACGAGTTTCGCCGAAGGGTGAAACAACGGTAAATATTTTCGAACAACTTGATCGTCGAAGATTTAACATTAACACCAGCCGGAATTCTCTCCTGCTTTTCAATCTATTCCGTTCCTATGAACAGCAATGATAATTCGTAGAACAACAGTCTGTCGAAATATATCGGGTGGTTCCCGGTGGTCACGAACGAGCCCGCATGATATCAGAGGCTCTCGAAACATGCCGGCGTCGTCCCCGAAGGATTAATAATTCGCCGACGCATTACCATCGAATCTCATACGCGATAACAATGCCGAATTCAATATTCCGCGTGTAGCGTGGCGAATGAATGAAACAAGTTCGCGACAATGAGGGCCGCTAACGATTAATAATTCCTCAGCCGAGGCGTTCGCACGGCGGCACCGCGAATATGCGAAATTACGTTCGTGCGTACGGGGACTCGATTAACGCCAGCCTTCCTATCGGTTCGTTAAAGAGAGGACGAGAGGAAGCGATAAATCCCTCTCTCTCGCTGTCTGTCTCTCTCAGAGGGTGGGAGGGGTGACTGTCTTTCTCAATGAGAGTGATGGAGAGGGAATAAATCTCTCTCTATCAGGGGGAGTAATTATCTGTCTCTCCTTCTCTCTCAGGTGGAGGGATAAGTATCTTTCAGAGAGAGGGTAACTCTCTTATAGAGTGGGAGGGAGGTAACTCTCTCTTTATTTCTCAGAGGGAGGGAATGATAACTCTCTCTATCTCTCAGAGGGTGGAATAACTCTCTCCATCTCTCAGAGAGAGAGATGACTCTCTCTATCTCTCAGAAGGAGGGAGAGATAACTCTCTCTATCTCTCAGAAGGAGGGTGGGATAACTTTCTCCATCTCTCAGAGACAGAGATGACTCTCTCTATCTCTCAGAGGGAGAGATAACTCTCTCTCTATCTCTCAGAAGGAAGGTGGGATAACTCTCTCCATCTCTCAGAGAGAGAGAGAGATAACTCTCTCTCTATCTCAGAGGGTGGAATAACTCTCTATCTCTCAGAGGGAGAGATAACTCTCTCTATCTCTCAGAGGGTGGAATAACTCTCTCTCTCAGAGGGGAGGACAACTCTCTCAGAGGAATAGATGAGAGAATGGCTCTCTCTCTCTCAGAGGGAGCGATAACCCTCCCCTTTCACAGCTCTATCAATCTCTATCTCTAAACTCTCTTTCTCTCCATGGTTGTTTCCACGCAGCAGCCGCGTCCCTCTATCCGTGAAATCTCGACGGAGAACTTAGCCGCGCGACGCGTGAAATAACGCTGCTAATTAGCGTGAACGTTGCATATAAATTTGCCCGCCGCTGGAAAACGCCGCCGCGACCGGCTACTTTCCAATTTCCAGCGACACTTTTCACGCCACCGTTCATTAACACCATGCTCATTCATTATTCATTTCCCCCAGGTACCTACTGATGACCCTGGATGTGAAGGGGGTGAAATCGCGCCAATGCGTGGTCAACTGTACCGATGAGTTAGTACTCCATGATGCACGAGATCCCGCGAAACTTCTGGTTGCGGCAAACGGGCTTGTTGAAAGCGTGTTTCGTGCCGCACGAAAATTGAAAGTTTTCGCGGAGCTTTTGACGCTGCTGCCCGCCTCGCGTGTTACACTTACTCGATACTCGAATCGACGGGAACATTGTTAATTACAACTTTCGATTTGCTTTTTATAATTATTAATTCGACCGTCGGTAGTACTTTTCTTCTTTTTTTCTTGTTCTTCATCCCTGTGCAGCTTCTTTTCTTCACTTTCAGCCACTTCGTGTTCCTGAATCGGTGCATAAGCAAACAGGTGCACGAGACAGCTACTTCCATAATCAGGAAGCTCGGTTTGGAAAATTTCTACAAGGTTTGGAATAGTTCTAATATTTGAAAAAATTAGCCATCTTTTACAATAACACTGTAAGTTATTTCAAGGGGTTAGATGGCCTTGACTAATTCAAAAAATCGATCTTTTCCTATTTTCACAAATTGATACTTCATTATTTAAAAAAAATGACACAATTTATCCAAAGTCCAAATTCTACCAGTAAATTATCTTAATTCCTTAAAAACCAAAATGGCGCGCAGCCTTATACACTCCTATCAGAAATATTGAACGCGTTTTTACAGCTGTAACTTTTCATAAAACTCAAATTTTCTTCAAAAAAGAAACTGAAGAAATGTCTGTATATTGTTCATACATTCTTCTACCAGTAATCAAAAATTATTTTCCAAAAAGTATCACAATCAATTCAAAATAAATTCTCAAACAAAGCCGTACTTTTCAGACACAAGCCAAAGTAGTCTAACCTCTCAACTTCAGACCAATAGGCCAAAGTTAATTTTATTATAATAATACATCTTGAATCGCGTTCAGAAAAAGATTCCTCCCATTTTAGGAGGCCTCCAGGGATCTCGGTGTCGCTTGGAGGGAGCTGGTCTATTTATTACTGATCGCTTTAGGTAATGAATCTCTTCTCTCTCTTCCAACTATTCTCCGAATTCCTCTTAACTCTTTCATTATCATAATTTCAGCCTTCTCGTTGGGCATTTTAATCGCGTTCCGTTACATGGTGCAATGGGTCGTTTACATCATTTTGCTCGGTGCTATTCTGGCGTGTATCGGCTGTTCATCGTACCTTTGGTAAATCTACTTCACCTAAAAATTTCATCGAAACTCGCGTTAACGCGACAAGTGTTGCCTCGTTAGATTCAATAAAGAAGAATCGTCGTTTGTAATTGTGCCACAAGTTGTCTTCAATGGAGAACGTCGTTTTTTTACTCTCGCAGGCTCGCGTGGTACAACGAGAGAAAGGCTGTGGCAGCGCATGAAGTACCGGAGGAAGACTCCAGTGAGCAAGCGTATCTCATATATGCGATCACGCTGACCGTCGTCACGGTAAAAAAAAAATATCGTTATTTAAATCTTGAATTTTAATTTTTGTTTATATAAGTATGTAGTAAAATTGAATTTCATTTAATAGTAAATCTTGAATGACTTGAATCAACTCAGAGGTCGCAGATTTAAATCATTTTTAAGCGTAAAACGAATGTGTAATTTTGTAATCTACTGCCGGTAAGGTAGTACATCTCGAGACCTTCAAAAATAAGGAAAGTTTGGGAAATTTTTTCGTACATCGATATTTAGGTAAATCTATAAGTACAAATGAATAAGACAGTAGAACGAAATGAATAAAGGGTTGAAATTTCACTGGAAATAAATTCGACATCTTTGAATAATTCTCGGACGTAAAAGAAAATAAATAGAAAATTGAGTAAAACGAACTGGTTAAAATCTTACTCGAAATAAATTAGAGATCTTCTTTAGAAATTGTTTAAATGGAGAATCTTATCTTCGAGCGATTTTGAGAAACGTTTCTTTTTACGATGGAACAATATATCGATGTTATTGACCGGATATAATTTATAGGTGATCACGCTTCTGATCGTGCTGGTGATGAGGAAAAGAATCGCCCTCGTGATGCAGCTGTTCCGCGAGGCGGGAAAAGCTGTCTACGCGATGCCTGCCCTACTTCTTCAGCCGATATATGTAAATATTTGATAAAACGAGTGTACACAGGCTGATGCTACTGTTTCATTCACCTCAAGCATTTCCATTCTTCTCTAACAAACCGATCTATAATGTATCGAGAAAATGTGCAATACGAAAAATAACTGACAACACTTCGAGACATTGTTTTTCCTTCGCTTGATCGATGTCAAATATACTTTGCAATTTCTTATCTCCGTATTTATCTACTTGTTACGTCCATATTGTAGATAACAGTGATACACTCTGTTATTTTCTTGATTAGACTATGGAACTCGAGCTTTATTGAAGCTATTGGAGATTAGTATTGTACGCATCACGTTGCTATAGTCCCTTAACAATATCTAAACTTCTTTTTTAGATCATTTTGTGACACATGAAAAAATAAGAGAAATACTGCTGGTACAATCTTTGGCAAAAAGTTTGAGGAAGCTGATTAAAAAGATTCATATTTTAGAATTGTAAAATGTTATTTCATATTCTTAAAATAGATGAGAAAGTAAGGCTGATTTAGTTTAAAGTTAATTATGACAAAATCACACGAGGTTTCATTCATTATCAAAAAGAAAAGTATCTGCAAGAAAATGTTTGATTGGCAAAAGACCTGGAAAAAAGTGACTCGTCATATTTGTTAACTTAAATTTATGAAGAAATAATATTTATAATTAATATTCCTCTTTGATAACGAACGAAATTTGTGTCGCTTTATTTTTATTTACACAAAAATGTCATTATGTACTCTAAAAACGCACGTCAAGGTGAATAATATATTTCTAAAATACGAATATTTTTATTGAAAATGTTTGCACGAAAGAAGCTACCATTATAATGTATAAAAATATTTTCAAATACGACAAAATTGTATTTTAGACCTATCTGCTGATCGGTTTGACCGTGTGCGCTTGGGTCTATTGCATGCTCTGGATAGAGAGCGCAGGAAACATTTACAAGAACCGGAAGGGCCACATCCACTTCAGGAAGGACGCTCTTGTGATCGTAAGTGATTGGGACAATTATTCCAGAATATTTCACGCGAACGAAAATTATATCAAGATCATATTTTGCAGGTAAGTAGATGGTACAATGTGTTCTTCTTCTTCGTCACCTGCGAGTTCCTCCTAGGCTGCCAGCATATGGTTGTCGCATTAGCTGTTGCACGATGGTTCTTCACCAGGTGACACTTTCATCGATATCACGTGTGGATTGTTTCCTGGATAAAAATTTCCTTCCATTTTTGATAGACCGATAAATTTGTTATTTCTATTAGACAAAACACTTTGAACGTTCAGAATAATTTTGTTCGTTCGAATTATAATTAAAAGATATATTAGCTAGAATTTGTTCCTCGAGGAAAACAATCCAAATTATGTACATTTTAAATAATGTGAAAGTAAAAATTGATAATTCTTCTTTTCTTTTTTACAGAGATAAGAAACATCTTTCTTTGGCTGTAACACGAGGATTCGGTTATCTCATGCGATTTCATTTAGGAACAGTTGCATTTGGTGCACTTGTCATTGGCATAGTTCGTCTGATAAGATCCATGATTGCCTTCGTGCAAAAACAGTTGAAACGTTATGATAATGATGTCGTACGATGCCTGTTATGCAGCTGTCAGTGTTGCCTATGGTGTTTCGAATGCGCTCTGAAATTCCTCACCAGAAACGCTTACATCGAGACAGGTATTGAAATATTCTTGTTTTGTTTTAGTAAACAAATTCAAGTGATTATAATTATTTTTCCTTTCAGCGATATACGGGTGCAATTTTTGTAGCGGTGGCAGGAAAGCATTCCATGCTCTATCTAGCAATATTCTAAGAGTTGCTGCAATTAACAGCGTTGGAGATTTTGTTCTATTTTTAGGGAAGGTTATAGTGGTTACATTAACAGTTGTTTCAGGGATTTACTTAATGCAGGTACGTGGATTTCCTTCCACAAGGTTTCTGCCTTTAATGTAGATCCGTTAATTCATTTCTGTGTTTAGAAGAAAGAAGGACTCAATTACCCATGGGTACCAATTGCTTTGGCAGGAGTTTTTGCTTTCCTGGTGGCACACTGTTTCATTTCCATCTATGAGGTAATTTTTCACGAATAGAAATTGGACATAATGTAACTGAATCAAACTAAAATCACGAGAAAATTCTACTATTTTTAACTGTTTTGATGTCATAGCTTGACCTACTTTTAGAAAACGATATCTAACAAAAATATCTAATGTTGTAAATTTACTTTTATGCTACAGATGATCATAGACTCCATATTCATTTGTTTCTGTGAAGACTATGAAAAGAACGATGGCATCAACAGGCCTTACTACATGAGCCGTGGATTAATGGTAATTAACCATTCTATTTCTATCCTTCTTATCGTTATCTTATCAGAAGTGATTTTTTTTTTTACCTGGATTCCTGCCTGTATTTTAGGAATTCGTCGAAAACAGCAAGAAAGCTCTGCGATATCTGGATCAAGAGCCTCATCACACGCAATGACGAGGTTTTATTGCTCGTTAAAAGCCAATTGTGCATTTGACAAATGCAAAAGACTTTCCAATTATGTCTTCAGAATTACAGCGACGTGAAACACATGGCAATGCCTAGCGAATGAACATTATACTTATATTATAGCTTGAACGTTTCTTCCCGTTGTGGCATGTGCAAAATTTTCCAAACATTCTAGACGTTTTTTACCTGTATTTTGAAGTACAAGTACAGTGTCACAAATTCTAGACGATTTAGAACGATAACTGTTTATTACAGTCTGCTCAAAATTAATTACACGCTCAAAGTTTTATCTATGTGAATAATATATGGATTTTGTATGTAAAAAGTTTTATCTATATGGATAATGGATCTTCTATGTAAACTATGTCTATATTAAATATATGTAAATCGTTGTTAAAATTGATTGAGGAAAGCAACTTCGAGCAACCAGTTAATTTTGTATAAACTGTAAGAGTAGCGTAAATAATTACTACTGCATTAAAGGAGGCAGGATAATTGTCTCAAAATTGAGTAATTTCCATGCACTGTACGTGTACTTGTTCGGGAGAAATCCAGTGTATTATAACGCACACAAGCCAACGTTCTTCCACTACGAAGGATGAATAGAATTATCGTCGTTGTTTCCATGTTACGAATTATCTCGAGCCTTCATTATCAAAGTAGCCTGCGGTTTACCAAGCGCAGGCTGTTAAATTTCGGCGTCAGCTTTGCGGCGTAGCAGCTTACTGTATGCGAACAACTGTTAACATTCCGGTTCCTACGAGATCGCACGATCGTCCAACGAATTATTTTCAATTTCACAAATCGATCGCTTCTACTATGACTCGTTTCAGCGAACGTATATAGACATACAAACCGCTCATGTGTATTTACTCGCGCCCACATCAATACTTGTTTCGTATTAGTATCTCGTTTGTATCGCAAGTGTATAGACATAATGATGTTCGGATGGTCCAAGCAACGAGGGATCACCGCAACATTGTACGAGTTCTAAATACGCGGTATGTTGCAAAATGGAACGTCTTAGGACGTGTTGCAAAGGGAAACTCCGTTGCCAAAAAGAAACCGTCTGAAAGCGTGCCAGGAGGCAGAAAATTGATCAGAAGGCGATAACACCGAGGTAGTAGCAGCGATAACGCTCGACTATCTGAGTAATGACAGTCATATCGACACCTGTACCTATATATTTTTCACGCGAAACCGCCCATCGATGATGTATGTATCATAAAGGCCCCCCACGGCCTTTGACAACCGATCGAACAAGTACAATATTACTTTTTAAGTGTGATCGCAATTTTATGTTATACGATCATCCTCAAGGAGAAACAAAAAGATGATAGTATTATAATTTTAATAAAAAAATCCGTATTCTATGTACGTTATTTTATGTACGACAAATAATAGAACTCCGACTTTAAGGAATACACTTTATACTCGGCTCGCAGACTATCCCTGTATAGTCCAGGCTAAAAATGTTCACCACTGAAGGCCGTTCCCTCCTCTATACTATAGATCATCCTGAATATGATCCTCGTTTCTAAAGTTTCTTTATGCATGAAAGACGAGTAATTATCCGGGAAGAATGCCAAATCCCTTCCTCGTTTGCTTTTGATTCAAAGGAGAGAGAGGCAAAAAGGAAGCAACGAAATATAGTGGGGGGTAACCGAAGATCATGGTAGAGGGAGAAGCAAACGCTAGGCTATACGGCCTTGAGTGGCTGCAATCTTCACTCTCGGCTGTAGCGAACCATTGCCGATCGGTTCTAACGATCTCTTACGCGAGATTCAAAAGGTAGTGAAAAAGAAACGGAGGAGAGGGAAAATCACCGTCAGGAGAAACTAGATGCAGTATCCAGCAGAGAAACTCTCTCGCTGTGGTTCATTACTTTTCATTTATTCGTTTCGGGCACACAGTTTATTGCATGAATGATTATGCACGCCGGCACATCACGACGAACACGATCCTTGTCGCCGGTGCACGACGCGAATGGATCTTTCATTCGTTCGTTTTTTTTTTCCATTTTTTGTCTGTTTCTTTGTTTACACTCAGCTGGCAGTAAGTTGGGCCGACATTTACGAAATCTAAAGCGGACACTTGCTTATGTAAGTGTGTATGTGTGTGTATGTGTGTGTATATATATACTCTTTTTTATTATTCATTTTTTTTCGTTTTTATTCTCACTTAAAAGACACGCGGGCGCTTGATGGATGTGTATAGCATCGGTGGAAAAAGGGGGAAGGGTGGGCAGGGGCATTGTTCACTTATACAAAAATTACCACGGGGACAATTGTACTCTATATGCGTGTGTAGCGCGTTGTCCGAGACAACGTCGACGGGACTAGCGAACGAGAATATTAGCGTGAAAACGAGGAATCCTCCACCATCTTTTCGAGGCTGGTTTACCTTCAATGGCGACCCTTCTTTTAACCTTCCTTACGTTTTTTTCTCCCCCTTTTCTCTCTTTTTACAACGCACGGGATCCGCCTATGCCGCTAAATGGATTCATTTACAACATGAAAATATCTCTTATTTATCATAGATAGCATCCTTCTTCGCAGGGGGACAAAACATAGCGTCCGGAGGCTCGCACAGGAAGTTTCATCGAGGTACATACTTAAATAACTCGACGCTTGATTGCAACGCTTCACTAGATTACTTGCAGCTGCAGCAGGCATACATTCAATGGAGTTTATGTGTATATGTGTGTGTGTTTCTTTTTTTTTCTCTTTCTTTGTTCGTTTCTTTTCCTCTGTTTGCAAAGGTACCTCTAATATCGCGGTAGAAAGTGATCGAACTGAACGGACATATACAGCGTGTATAATCCTACGATTGTTCCAAGGGGAAAGTGTGTAATTGGTCAAGCTTGAATTCACCAACGTGACCCTTAAATGCCCGGCAACGAAGCACGTCACTCTGGTTCCGCGTACGCTTTACCTAAATAGCACAATTCGCGCGTCATGGTTTCTTGCTCTCTCTCTCTCTCTCTCTCTCTCTCTCTCAATCTCTCTACATTTTTTCTTTTTTATTTAATTTCCATTGAACGGAAATAGTCTTAATGCCCGTTTACACCTTGGTCGCGATTCGTTGGGACTCGAAACGAACGATGAACAAATTCGTTGAGTGTAAATTATCGTTAATACTATTATTATTGTTATTATTATTGTTATTATTATTATTATTACTATTACTTTTTTTTTTGTTTTAACCAACAGTTTATACCCAGGATAAGGTGCTCGATCGACAGCGTGTCGCGCTTCGCACCGATGTTACCAAAAGAACGAAGGTTTTACTCGAGTGTCGTCATTCGAGTATGATTCTTTTCTTTTTTTTTTTATGTTGGTCTCGTCGAGTCATCGTCACAAGGCATCCAAGCGATAACAGAGATTTATTGTACAATTTGCTCAGTCTTTGTCGAGGAAGCAAACGATCTCGTTCCCGAGGCGACGACACGAGGGTAAAAGAGAGGTGTTTTATAGATCAATGAGAAAAAAGCGAAGAATTGTGGGGGGAGGGGTCGACGATAGTCGGCAGTGACGATTAAAAAGGACCATCCATCTCTCTCTCTCTCTCGCTCGTTCTCGCTCTTCACAGGATGTATATAATAAATAAATCGTTATTACAACTAGAAACGTCTGGCTCGGTACATACAGTTTACACGTGGAGTTCGTACAACTGACGTGCGCTTTTATTAAGTACAGGCAAACGCTCTCGGCCTATTACCTTCGGGAGGAACACGGAACGCGTCGCGTTCACAAGGGGAACAAATCGAGAATTAAAGGTCGATACGCCATCTCTTTTTCTTCGATAGGATAAGATCGATCGAAGTGTCGTTTCGAAATTTGAAACAGTTACCTTGGTGTAGAAAGTTTACGAATCGTTATGACGTCTTCGTGTGAGGAACTTGCAATTGGCACCTTTGGTACCCGTTTAAGAGTTCCAGGTGTAAGCAGACTGTTTTATTTCTTAATTTGAGATTTTCGACTTTTCGAGCAGTGTGAAAGTTACGAGGATATTCATTGATACTGGAAGATATCGATCTTCTTACTTTGGTGATGCTAATTTCGAAGTCGTTAAGGAAGAAAGGGAACATCACACACAGTGTGGTACTAATTCTACGTTAATTTCACATTCTACGATGTAATTTCTCGTATAATCGATTTAAAAGTGCCTTACGAAAGCAACGAGGCGAATTCCGGACTATATTTCACGTGGTCCCTGATTTGATATTAAACTTCGATTCTAAATTTCTCGAGTAACTAGACGACGATCGAGCGAGGCTGCAATTTTTTTTTTGTGCACACAATAATCGGTTAGTAGATAGATCTACGTTTCTACGTACCGAAGAAACATGAACATGATGTTACAGATATGTTCAGAATGTCACAAGTGTCCTATATTACAGTGAAACATTGAGCCACGACTATAGCGAACAACTACTCAGCAACGCTACTGATTAATTACCTTTCCTTTTTTAAACATTAATCAGCTAAGTAGAATTGTATCAACAGTATCAACGTATCCTCGAAAAATCTTCCAACAATTATCTTCAGTATTAACGAAATGTCGACTATCTTCTCCAGAAAAATCACACAAAGCTTACACAGGAAACCTCCCTAAAAGTATAAACTTCAATTCACCGCTTAACTT
>NW_017100427.1:1741972-1772533 GCF_001263275.1 Habropoda laboriosa
AAAGGCTTAAAAATCCCTAATACTTTATCCTGCGATATTAATTAAAAAAACTAGTCAGGTTTCGACCTTCAATCCATGCACCACTCCCATCACAGCGACACACATATAAAAAAAAGGGGTGTAGAGGTGAAAAAAGCGCGTGCATATATGTATACCGCTCTATATTTCTTCTGCCGAATCAGTTCACGTTTGATGTTCCTATTTGATCCATCAGCAGTTCCGTCAAGTTTCATTTGTCATGGATAATCGTTCCCTAATCGTACTCTAACGTTTTGCTTCGGTTTCACTAAATTTCCTCCAAAATTCGCCAAAAATTCAGCGGTTCTCCAGCATAAGAAACGCGCGCGTTCAGCAACGACGATGACGATGACGTGTGAGAGAACGATTTTTTGAAGACGATGAAGAATGAGACGCGCACTCAGCCGACAACCGCGTTGACGCAACTGTTTCGACGGGCGAAGAGAATCGCCTCTCTTCTTGAATTGGACGACGACAAAATTATGAGACACGTCCTAGGAGATCTAACTTCTCTTTCTTCAGTTCGTCGAGTGTGTTCCGTACTTTCTTCTTTGCTTCTATAAATTCTATACCGTCGTTTGTACGTTCTTGAAAAATGATTCTTTCTTCCGTAGGTTTCAAGTAGGTCTTCCTCTTGGTTGCAGGTTCTAGCAGTCATGATTAACGCGTAGAAATCTTCTGAATCTTGTGCCCTTGTGCTAGTAAAGTAGAGTTTCTTAGACCTTGTATCTCCTTAAAAAGTAATTACAATAGTAATTTATTATTTCCTCGTTTTTTCTTGCTTTCACGAGTTCTACACGTAGGAATTAAGACATGGATTTTGTTACCGTTCTGATTCTCTCCTCGAAAACGTTTCTTCGCTCTACTTGAAATATCAGTTGTCTCATTTTCCAATTTCCAGATCGTTTCGTTCTCCTCCTAGGACATCACGATCCGACAATTTCTCTTCCTCTTCTTTATCGCAGCGAGACTCTTCGCGTATAGCACCACAGTTCCCCGTCGAAACGGTACGCACGTGTGTAAGCCTAATTCGAATTAGCGTTAGTGTTTTACATATAAAGGGTTTTCATCTGGATTCCCACGAAGCCGCAATTCTATATTTATTGCTACTATACCGCAACGAATGCAGACAAGGTGGATGTTGAGTAGCCTAGGAGCTCGAATCAAGCACCATAGAGCAACATACGAAAATCTGCACGCTGCCGGCGATACAATAGCACAAAAGCGTCGTGGATAATAATCGCGACACTTTTAAAAAACAGTTCTACCAAGTTCTCTGTTTTCAAGCTTCTCGCGAATCTATCGATTAAGAAACCTGCCACTATCGCCGTATGGCAGTTGTACCGTGCCGCCCTCGTTCACTTCGAAGCATAGATCAGCTTGGAATTTTGGAGGAGACACCTACTTCGCGACCTCTTCGAGTCTCAAGCGAGTTGTTTTTCAGTTAGGATGTAACTTTGCACCGATCTATCAAGTATATAACCAAATACAACCTATCTATCGAGGATCCTTGATACCTTGAGAACTAAAGATTGACCCAGATCTTATGTTCTCTGATCTAGGTCGAGTGGAGAAGCATCTTTCCGATAGATCTAGTCCTGTTGATGTTACAAAATACTGTCCTCTCCTGTTGCAAAGTGGTAGATCACAGCTTGCTTCATATAGATCCAAGGGTCCTGCGCTTTGACGTCGATCAGTGTGATTTTCCTCGTGATTTCTAGCTTGACGGCTATATTAACAAATCGAGAGTTGAAGTTAACGCATGTCACACGCTATTAGAGTTAGTTAGAAGTTTCCCAAGTATCGATACTCTGGACCAATTGGATCGTTGATTGCGAACAATGTGGCACAGCTGTTATCTAGAAGTCCATCGAAGGTCAGCCAATGATGTCATTGAGATAGACGTTGATTTCTCGTCGATGATCGGGAACTTATCGGACTGATGTAAGCCATCTTCTAGGATGTGCGTGTCGCAGGCTCTCTAACTTAACCAGAAAGAGAGCTCGTATAGAAACGAGGAACGAGTCCACTCAAGTGTCTTCTCCATCGTTGAAAGAACTGTGAGGGAGAACCGCTTGGTATATCTCGAGCGAGCGACGAACGTATGTTACGAGGGCGTCGTTATACGGTAGGAAAACGGCAGGGCAATCGCTATCCGTGAGAGGAACCGTGTGGATAAATGGGGTTACAGATAGATAAATAAAAAAGGGGGGAAACAGAGAAGAAGACCCTCCAAGGTTGCGAGATTCCAATGTTCGCGGACGCCTGATGATTGTTTCCCGCGCGGCGTTACGTCGATGTGTCTACGTCATAATACAAATTAAGATAATGAAATGATAATAATAATAAACTCTGTAATATTTAATATAGGTTTGTTCACACGGACTAGATACACTTCCCGCAGAGCGACAAATCGATCGATACCGCTCTCTCCCTCTCGAGCACGACATTTTTCTCTTTACACTCGTCTCTTGGCTACGCATCGCGTTCGAAAGGTTACAGGATCAGGTTTAAGCTGACACAGCATCGGTCTGTTGTGGAAGGGGGGGTTTATGACGCGTGATCGATTGAATACATTGACCATTGTGACGCATGCTTGCCGCATAATCGGCTGGAGAGGTCGCGGTTTGTTAACGATCACCAACGCACACGTCGTCGCGTACAGAGGATCCTCTTCGTCTCGCGCGTTTAATCGCGCCTCTGGTATACCACTCGTCTCTTCTCTCTTCGTTCTCGCCTCCTCCGGCACGCGAGAAACCACCGCCGCTATGACATTGATTGCACTTCGTGATAATCGCATCTCCTCGCGCCTCCACGCGCGTCCGTCCACTCCATCGCTTCCGTTATTAGTTGCTAGGCAATCGTCTCCCGCCACAAGATGGCAGAGACTGGTGCACAGGATCGTGTGCAACCGTACTACCAGCAACTCCAGGTCAACAAATACGCGAACCGTGATTGCAACGACTACGGGTCAACGTTCCGTGACCCACGACGTCTTCTTCCGACGTCGTTTGTGCATCGACCGGCTCGCCGTGCCGCTTCATCAGAACAGGCTGCAGCACTTGGACGCGTCGCCAAGGTGGATCTGGCAAACAGTTGGTAAAGCGGTGCAGCCTTTTCCTACCACGCCGTCCTGTACCAGATGCGACAGGCCAAGATTCTGGTTGATATCGCCGTCGCTACCGCGATGCTGATGCTTCCCGCCGCACCATTGCTGACGTGCTTGCCACTTGTCATCAGCTGTAGCGCAGAACAGCATAGACTTCGGAGACGGCGGGCTAACGCGATCTCGAGCGATGCTACCGCAGGATCGAGCCTTGTACAATCGTCCTTTGCCGAACAGACCAGGCAACGGAACGCAGAGCTTCTTGTGAACAGCAAAATACCGGCTCAGCAACCGTATCTTCCTGTTCTTGCAGTCGTTCCTGTTCACCGAGCCGTTTCTGTTCTCCTTGTTGTTGGACGGCGGTACATGGTTCACCGAGCCGCCATTCATCTCCTTGTCGTCGCAGCAGATCTCGATCCTCTGACACCCGTCACGCTGCACTTCCTGCTTCACACACCTGCCATTGGGACTGTTGCAGTTGTTCTGCTTGTTAGACGGCTGCGATGATATCGAGGATTTGTGGCTGGTACTAAGAGACCAACTCTGCAAAAGCCTAGCTCCGAATCCTTTCGCCTTTTGTACCGTGGCTGCTGCCTGAGATATAGGCTGAGAGCTGACGGCGTGCGAGGTTGTGCTGCTCTGAGACACCGATGACGACGACGAGGATATACTTTGGACGCCCAGAACGGCGGAATTACGCGAGACGTGACAGTGACTGTGACAAGACGACGGCCCTTCCGCCTCTTGCACTTCTGTGATACGATTAAGCGACTGACTCTCCCGCAGCCGCGTTTCTCCAGCTCTTCTCCTACCAGCGCGATGTCTTCTACCGAATATAACCTGATTTTCCGAGCATCGATGCCTTCCTCCGGTTGTCGTAGTCGTCGTGGTGGTCGTATTCGTCCCGTTTCCGCTATCCTGTCGATTCGTCTCGCTCGGCGGTGATTCTGTGCCGTGTTCTCCGTTTCCTACACCTCCTCCGCCTCCTCCTCCTCCACCACCTCCGCTTCCTCCTGGATCCTGCGAATCGCTGGAATCGTCGTGACTATCTCGTCTAGAAGGCATCGATTTTCCAGCAGAGGTGCCTAACTTATGCGCCCTCTTCTTCCTGCTCTCGCTGTCGTCATCGCTGGCGTCTGAACTTGAACACGAGGTTGTGCGTGTTTTGTGGAACTTGCTCTTCCTCTGTTCGTACCCGGTCCTCCTCACCACGCGACACTTGGAGCCGCTGCTCTCGTTACCAGAAACAGGCAACGCATCTCCGTCCTCCAAAATCTCGTTCAACGGCGTAGACGTTGAACCAGTGCTTCCTGGCGACGGCATGGTCTTATATTTAGGCGTCAGCGATAAGATGTTATCATTCAGCGAGCCCAAAGGTCGCAGCGGAATCGATACCGTCGACGACTCTGTTAGAATAGTGGTTGTAGTGGTCGTAGTAGCTGTTTCAGCTGATTTCGCCGAGCCCATCGTTAGAGAAGGGTCCAACGACGATGCTGAGGACCTGTGTTGAGCTCCCATCCTCCATTTATTCGCTGGAACAGGTCCTACTGACTTCAGACAGTCGGATACCGACTTCGGCCTATTCTCCGTGCATCTTTTCCGCGACCAGCCAGGAAGCGACCCGTCGTCCAGACGGTTCTTCAGGTTCTCCTGGCTGGTGGAGTCGAGATTCGTTGCTGCAGGTACATTGTCCACGAGCTGAACGCTCGCTTGAAGCTTGCCCGTTGCTCTCTGTAAGACAGGCGACGAGGAATCGTTAGTGTTCCCGCTATTTGGACTAGACTTTAGTCGCTCCTCTCCATCGACGATCACAGGAACCACGTTGATGTCCTTCTGCGAGTTGCGCTGGGACGATAATGGCTTGTGACACGGTTTCTCCGGCAGCTGTGATAGCCTCTCTTGCAGAATATGAGACAGCTTGCCTTCTGAACGAGAACCGCGGCGGTTGAACGAGTTCAACGCGGAGTTGCTCCCGCGCTCGTCGCGACCAGAGCACGAGGACACGTCGTCCTCGTCTTCTTCCTCTTGCACGATGCTACACTTTCGCGTTCGAATGTTCTGCAAAGAGAATAGGCTTAATTTCTCTTCGGTTTGAAGGATTTCGTGTGGACAGATCGTTGGTTCGTTCGTAAAATCTCTTCTTTTTAAAGATCAATGGATACTTACCTGAGACACGTCACCTGGCGTACGAGGCACGCTCAACAGCGACTGGTTAACCGTGGTTAATGAATTTTGGTCGGCACGCAGACTGCTAGCCACGTCGTCTTGTCGACTGAAAATAACCAATAAGCTCATAGATCATCGGTACACGTATGCTCTCCTATTTAGGCGAGTCTTGACGTATTCACGTATTGCATACCTAGGCGAGACTTCGAGAATTTCCGGTCTAACCTTCTGCACCTGCTCCTGACGATGAGCGCGCAACTTCCTCTCAGCTAGCAAGAAATACGTCGCCGTTATGTGATTGTACTCGTTCTTGTCCAGGGCTCTGCAACGTGTTTGAAGAAAAAATTATTCTCTGTAATTGTAACTTTCCTTTTAGCTTCTAAGACAATTACAAATTGCAAAAGAAGAGTAAATCTCGCTGACTAGGTACACACGGTGTCTTGTACTTCATTCTAACTTGATTACAACGCTAATGTTCCGCAAAAACCAGGACGAAAATGGATCTTCCAGGAAATTAACTCCACTTACTCTAATATCTCTTCTTTGGTGGCAATGTTCCCGTTCACCATCTTGGTAATTATGTGATTGTGATGATCGTCGGACACCTGTTGCCTGGAGATCAGAGGCAACGTTTCCACTGGATCCACGTCGGTTCCAGCGGCCAGCCAAGGATCAGCCGCTATTTCCTCGAGCGTTGCTCTACCCTCTGGCTCTCTGACGAGCATCTTCGCGATCAGACGTTTACAGCTGTCCGAGACACGAGGCGGAATCGAGTATTTACAGTCCATGATCATCGTCAGGGTCTCGCTGTCGTTCGCCTCGTGGAAAGGTGCTTGACCGCACACCAGCATGTACAAAATCACGCCGAGCGACCATACATCTGGGGAACAACGCGAATGAGAATGGCAAACAGAGGGTCCAGAATGTGAATGAATTGAAGCCACTTCGAGGCCTGATGAGACACTGAAGGGAAGGAGAGGTATAGGTGGTTTAGATAAGTCGTTAAGGTTGTACTGTACTTACGGTTAAGCTAAATTAGGTTGGTGCGAAGCTGCAAATTGTGAGAAAGTTGCCGGAAGATGTTGACATTGAACGATGGATTAATACAGCGGCAATGGTAATATGATTTTTTTTGTATTAAGGATATGCTAATTTTGGACGTTGGACAAACATACTTTTTTTTATGTCAAAATTGGAAATTATTTTGTTTATCATTGATTAACGAGAAAAGTGTACCAATTAAATAAATTTACTAAGAAACAATGAATTTATTCTTAGAGACAATAACTTTTTAATACCATGGTGTCCCAATATTAATGCAGACCGCTGTAGGTGAAACGAGGAAAAGGAGAATTTCATGTGAAGAATGTTACAAAGTAGGAGAATTTTGAAGAGATGACCGAATTATTTTTATTTATTTACCAATCATCTTGCCTATAATGAATACTAAATTCAGACGAATTTCTGCAATATATCACTCTATCACAATTTCTGCTAACTACTTAACCCTTTCGTGACTCAATTATTTTTCTAAATAATTTCCAATTAGTTACCAATAATCTAAATTGCCATAAATTTTCGTTAGACCACTCAAATAAGAGACACGCACCCCCCTAACCGTAAAAGGGTTAAAAATCCTCATTCCCCGATGAGCTATTAAAATACTCTAAACATTCGACAAACACTTCCACTCTCGGTCAGATATTAAACGGGAAAAGTATGTACCGCGTAATTCTCTTACATAACTGTTTTACTTCAGAATCAGTCTGTTAGTCTAAACTGTTGAAAGAATGGTTCTAAACGAACAATTGTCACGAATGAACTAATTTCAACTGTACTCACCGACAGCAGGAGCATCGTAACTATCCCCAAGCAGGATTTCCGGCGCCGAATACGCCAGGGAACCGCAGGAAGTCTCGAGCTTCTGTCCAGGACAGAATTTATTGCTAAAGCCGAAGTCGGTGAGCTTCACGGTGCCGAGTTTCTCGAAGAACACCACGTTCTCCGGTTTCAGGTCCCTATGCACCACGTGCAATCGATGGCAATACGATATGGCTCTGACTATTTGCCGGAAGTACGTTTTGGCCACCTGTGATCAATTAAAAAGTGTATACATATCGGTGAACAGCACGAACGAGTGAAAGAAAAAAGGAAAAGTGGCTACTACGTCCTTGGAGTTTCAATTAATCACGTGGACAAAGAGGACAAAGACATTCTTTTATTGTTACATATATATATTCCCAGTTCTGTGAAAATTGACGAATGAACGAACGGGTGAAATTGTTCAGTTTGTTTTCAAGAATTCTCCATTTTCAACGTTCCATATAAATGAACAAGGAACGGCTCGAGTCTTTGGAATACGATGAGTAACACTTTGCTTGTGATTCATAAAGTAGTGCATGATAAATAATGAATGCAACAAGACGTTTCAGTCAATGGTGTATAATTGTTATTAATAGAACTACAGATACAGTTAGGCGGTAGAATGTTAATGTATCTAGAATACGTCTGGTGCGAATGATGCACCTTGTTTCATGGTACGTATAGCGTGAATGAAACACCCTTTGGAACAGCACCGGTGTCGCATTTTTTATTTATCATTATCGAGACGATTAATTTAGAAATCTGAAACATTCCTTGGATCCTTGTGTCGCTCTTCTTATTTATCATTAATGAGACGATTAATTCAGAAATCTGAAAAATTCCTTGGATCTTCAAAATAGTTGAAACGTGAAAAAACACAATATGATCAATTTATCAAGTTCTTCCAAGTACATTTTTTTTTTCAAAATGATGCAAATAATACTGAGACTACATGGTAGAGTCGAGTTCATTAAACATAGGAAGTTATTCCTACTACTTTCTTGGAATATTCGGAACACAATATTTCCGACTGAAACGAACAACGTCGATACCAAAGATCCCTACAGAGAAATATAGGGAGATAGAAAATTAGACTCCGTCGTATTCGTCGTTTTTGCGTCAATAGAAAATATCAAATTACCGAGAAAACGTCGCCGAGAAACTCCCGGTAAGAACGTTCAGTGTGAACCGAACGCGTAAAATGACTTGATTTTCTCGACAGAACAGGATCATTACGTGCAATAGGTTGAAACGATCGCGATATACCTCCTCGCTGAGGCCGCTGTCGTATCGCATGATGTAATCGTAGAGGTCGCCTCCATCGCCGAATTCCAGGATCAGGTAAAGCTTCGTCTGCGTGTCTATCACCTCGTAAAGCCTGACCACGTTCGGATGTTGCACCAGCTTCATGCATCTCACCTGTGGAAAACACGGTGAGAAAGGAAGGAGTACGGTGGAATTGTTCTATTACATGTACGAACTTGGATCGTTTGAACATTTACTGCCGCTGATGCTTGCCTCTCACACCAACACACATGGTCAACGACCTTTTCTCCTTCCCTCTCGCGCCATTATCTCGTTGACCTTAACGAGATCTACAAGTTCGAAGCGGATCGTAGATCTTTCCTACGCGATGCCGTCGAGAGCGGATCTTACGCAATGGCTTGTTAATATTTAACATCGAATGTCGCGGAACGATGGAGATCGTGCTCGTAGGAAGTTGGTAGGTACATGTCAGATTCTCTTTCGTTCGCACGTTTTAGTAAATATAGGTTAGGTTTTTGTTTTCGTGGATTGAGTATTGGGTGAATTTTAAGTCTTTTCGTTTAACGGTGGCACACGTTGTTAGATTGTTATATGTTATTTTTCAATAGCAGTGTGCCATTTGGGAAATTGAAAATGTAATCTGCGCTGCGTGGGGCACCCGTGACCCACGTTATTATATTATTATATGTTATTTTTCAATAGCGGTATGCCACTTAGGGTATTGAAGATGGAATCTACTATGCGTGGGTCATTGATGGTCGTCTAATCTACAATGCGTGGGTCACCGATGATACTCTAATCTACTATGCGTGGGTCACGGATGGCCCTTTAATCTGCAACGCGTGGGTCACGGATGGCCCTTTAATCTGCAACGCGTGGGTCACGGGTAGCCCTTTAATTTACGCTGCGTGGGTCACCGATGATCGTCTAAATCTAAAATGCGTGGGTCACCGATGGCCCTTTAATCTACGTTGCGTGAATCACCTGTGGCCCACGTCGTTGCATTTGTCATAAAATTTATATTTTTAATAACAGTATGCCACTTGGGGAATTGAAAACGTAAGCTACGCTGCGTGGGTCACCCATGGCCCACGTCATTGCATTCATCATATGTTATTTTTTTTTATTAACAGTATGCCACTTGAGGAATTGAGAACGTATCGCTACGCTGCGTGGGTCACCGATGGCCCACGTCATTGCATTCATCGTATATGTCATTTTTTTTAATAACGGTATGTCAGCTAAAAAATTGACAACGTAATCTCCACCGCGTTTTACGTCTCGATAGAAAAAGCGAGAATTAATAAAGAAACTTGTTGGTAATGACATAATAGTACTACGATATAACGCAATAGTACAGCAATAAACGAATAAAATGTAACTCGTAAAGCATAGATCAATAAGATATGTAACTTCTAAGTTACACGGTGTTATAGAGGGTTAACTCCACCCTCGAAATCGTAACAATGGAACACCCCGTACAATCCATCAAAGATCCACTATCCAGAGCTTCCACCCAATCCCAACTTACCACACCTGAACGCCCACCATCGCAATTCGCGCAGACTACCGAGACTCCGTTCGAAAAACATATGACGCAACCCCTAACCCTTCAAGCATCATCACTCCCGAGAAGCAGAGATCTGAAAGCTCCCACAGAGAGCGAGAGAGGGAAAGAATGTAGTAAAAAAAACTCGTGCTCAAGCACGATACGCGAGGTGCAGCACGGCTATTGAGCGAGCAAACGGAAGGAAGGGATTAGCACGCGTTTCCATTTCCTTCTCGACTCGCTTTGTGCACGGCCGTATTTCCATTCACGCGGCGCGCAGGGGGACAGGGACAAAGGGATGAAGGATACGCGGTCGCCTTCGTCTCGTCTCGCCGTGAAGAAGACGAGACGAATGGAGAGGAGAAAAAAAAAAAGAAAAAAAAAAACATTTACAGCGCACGCATGTGTGTGCTTACCTCCTGAAAGAGGTGCGCTCTCGAGACCTCGTCGAGTTTACTCTTGTCGATGACCTTCACTGCGACCTTCTCGCCAGTGAAAACATGCCTTGCCAGCTTCACGACGGCGAAATGACCGCGGCCAAGCGTCTCCTCCAAGTCGTACAGGCCGGCGATCTTGCCATCGTAGTTGCTGTACCCCACCCTCCGATGCATCTCGTGTCGCTGAAACACGATGGAAAACAAGACGGTGAATGGCGGAATCAGTTCGTGCTGCGGTGAAACTTGTTCCGTTTCGAAAATCTTCGGACCAACCGTGACGCAGACCAGAGATCTCGTTTCACGGACGAGACCTCTTTGGAAGCCGTGGTACAACACAGTTGGAAAATTCGTAGGTTCCGGGTATACGGAAGGATGGTATATACAGAGTGGAAACGCGGTTTCTGAAGTTTGTGCAGATTGTATAGCTCGTCGAGGGCCATTTATGCTGATGAGGTTTTTCGTTCGAGCCCACTTTCCAACTTAAGAGGCCAGGGATCTTTGAATATGGTAATTGGCAACGTCTATTTCTATTGGTGGTATTCTATCCACATTATGGATATTACGTGTTACATCGCGGTATATACAGGACAGATAGTACAATCGGGCGGGCAAGTGATTTTACATGCATAGATAAGTCGAAAAGATAGAATGAAATTTTTTCACCAGAGACTTGGTTTTTGAGAAAATTGAATTTTAAGATTTGATATGAACTGTTGCTTCCGTTTATAATTTTACGTTGGCAGACAGTGATAATATCTACTAATGTAGAAAGATAATGTTTTTAAAAAAACCGTACGACGATTATATTATTGTACCTTTGGAAAGTGGTTAGACTTCCGCTCTATGTACCAGAAGTTTCATGATTATTTTTAAGTCTGTCTTTAATGTTAAAGGTCTGTATCTTGGACACCTTTTGAAATAGAACGGTCGCCTATCCGTTCTCTGCGAAAATGCAGAAAGCTGTTTGTGATTTCATTAATAAAAAAAAATCGATAGGGATAGGTTTAGAGCAGTCTATAAAAAAAAGAGAACCTTGCGGCTTGAAAATATGTAATTTTGACGTTCAAAAAGATTCTACTGTGCTTTAAATAAAGGATTAATAAATAGTTTCAGAATAACTATCGTAAAATCCTATCTTAATATTCATATACTCGTCAAAATCATACTGTTTTTTTTTATAAACAATCATTAAGGACACCCCATTGTCTAAGAACAACTTCAACAAACTGTTTACCGTGAAATTCAACCTTTAACCAACAAGGGGGTCTCCACAAATAGCGTATTTTTTCCATAAACAACGTAACATTTAGAACTCCCTCGTTATCCTCTCAGATGGTTGGCACGCACCAACTTCCACGTCAAATTTTTCAAGCGGTGAACCCTAACGTAATCACCTTAGATTATTTTGTTAGTGGACTGATCGAATTTTTTTATGTATCACATAACATGATTCAAAGAGGATCTCAAGATAACTATAATACACTTTCTAAGTTTTTTCTTTTCATAAGTTCTCAACGTCACTTTCATTTTGTAATACTTAACCTATAATTTTTTACGTTCATATTTTAGTGAATATTAAGAAGAATTCAGCAAACATCATCGAATATTTGTTTCCATCATCTGTGCTAAAGAAACAGTAAAAAAGAGTATTCTAATAAAAAAGTACCTATCCTAACATTAAAACAAGTGCAGATGTCATAAAAAGATCTAAGCACTTATTGCAGCCTTTCGTGACTGTAGTTATGCATAAAAAAAGCTGAAGGTGACCTGAAAAAAAAAAGAAAGGATACTATAATCATCTTAAGGGCATCTCTGAACCATATTATACGACATAAAAGTATCGGTCTAACTAACAACAGAATTATTTAAGGTGATCACGAAATACGGTTCACCCTGTATATCGGAACGCAAGCATCATAAATTTCTTTTACCGTTCCAGACATATTCTGAGCTCAAATACAATAAACGTTCTCACTATTTACAGGCCACTTCGTGTCCTAACATCGCGAGGTGGTCGCACGTTGTCCGGAGAAACAATTCGAGCACCATGACTGTAATAGCGACGTGCACGTGCTGCGTGCGCGCGAACATTACATCCGCAAGCAGCAACGAATCGATTGTCCACCTTATATGGAAAATAAATTTCTACGCCTACGGGACGCGTTAGGATCAGGCTCAAGGTAGTCGTGTTACACACTCTCACTTTTCCACCGCTTCTTCGTCTATGGGAGTGGCGCTGGCCAGTGATGCCAGAATCGTGGGACGTGGGCCAAAGCGCTTGCCCCCACTATGACTTACCGTCGTCTCCCACTATACCGTCCTCGTGCTCTCACACAAGTGTAGGGGTAGCTCCGTCCGTATGCGTAGCCTGTTCGGCACTTTCCGCCAACAATCTACGTCACCACGTGACACTCCAGCAACCTGAGCGCATGAGTAACAATCAGGAGATTCCCTTTGAATCTCGATGCGACGGTGTTACTTGAACATCACTTAAACTTCCAAAGTTTTATAGAAGTAATTTTAATTGTTTATAAAAAATGCGCAGCGAAATGAAATATTTTACAGAATGTCATTTTTCGACTTCTAGATTCATCCCTCCAAATTTCATTGAAATCTTCGGAGGTCAGGTATGCAGTCTTCTTGTTAACTGCTTTGCACATCAATATTTCTCAAATTTTTTATTTCACTGAAAAATTACAAAATGAAATTACAAAATAATTAAAAATAAAAAGTAACCGTTGCACCGAAATTCAAAGGGAATCTCCTGTTTGTTACTCATGCGCTCAGGTTGCTGGAGCGTCACGTGGTGACATAGATTGTTGGCGGAAAGTGCCGAACAAGCTACGCACACGGACAGAGCTACAGCTACCTTGTGTGAGAGCACGAGGCCGGTATAGTGGGAGGCGGGGGTAGGTCATAGTGGGGGGTAAGCGCTTTGGCCCACGTCCCACAATTCTGGCATCACTGGCGCTGGCTTCGCTCGTATATAAGGGTAAACGAGTTTCGCTTCCGGCGTCCCTTCCGGAACACCGAAAACGGCATTCGGCTTTACTGTGCAAAATCGATCGAACCCCGTTCTCACTCGTCCACCGTTTTCCACTGCAACGAGTTTCATGGATCGGGAAAAGAGGGTCGTGATTATTTTTAGCCGAGAAGAAGGAATAAATAAGCCGGCCCTTGACGATCGACTGAAACGATCGATCGGTAAAAAAGGTTCCTGACAGATTGGCCGAGGCGTGCTGGAAAGGTGGTCACGTACCGATTATAATTTGCGATCCAGGGCTCGTCGATTGTTTTAGCTGCACGCGAAATTGCTTTCTTATTGTTCGTTACTGTACACACCGTGAACCGGTGTTCTCGTCGATCGACGAAAAGGGGACTCGAATAATTTATCGCTCGATTCGAATGCACCGGTCCTGATTTCCAGCCGTAATGATCGCACTTACGACGAAATTGAATTGTTAATAAATCAAACGCGATTCAAGCAGTAAAAACGCCGTATAAAACAGCAGTGAATGAATGAAATCGAATTAGAAGAGCGAAACGACTCGTTTAGCTGTTTTTTTATACGGGTCGAAGATAGATATGGATCTGGAAATATCGATGGAATAACCCTGAACAAAAATTTCATAATGCACATTTCCACTCATTGTTTAGAGTATTATTTTTTTACGTGTATATTTATTAATATATACAAACTGATCAGATAACAGGAACGTGCAAGTCGTAATCACTATAACAATCTGGATTTAAATAACGGTACTCTTGCAACATTTCTGACTGTACTGTGTAGAGTTGCGATGTAAAATGGCTCGATATAGATCGGCTCTAAGTAATAATGCATAATACGATATGTAGGGAATTTACGTGGTTAATGAATAATAAAACAATGTTAAAATGCAGAATGGTAGGAGTAACGCTAAAATTCATAGGAACGTATAGTTCGTTAAAGCGATATAGTGAGGTCGTAAAATCAGTCAGGCGTCAAAGTACACGTAATCCGAGCGTGGAAACAACTGTTTGAGGGAGATAAACAGAGCCTCGTTCAGGGCCGTAGCTGTCAACTCGGAATTAGTTGTTCCGTTAAAATTTTAGTATAGCTTTGGTATAATTAACTTTTAGTAACTTCAATAAAGAATTGTAAACAGAAATTTTAACTATCAATTCACACATAACGTATGATCCTGGGCGTGGTATTTACAATCTCACTATATCGGTATCACACACTGTCTATACAAATAACTGAAAAAAGAAATGTGATTCATCCCTCCTACGGTTAAACTCCTGTTGAAATTGCACGCTTTCCAAGAAAACCAGCAAAAACACATCGTTAAAACGAGTAGTTTCTAACAGACCACCCTGTATATGCAGAAGAGTGCGAACCGTTTAAAGTGAGCGAACGCCCATAACCCAAGTGCAACACATACACTTTGTACAATAATTTCCTTACAACGGTGTCGTAAAAATAACTGACCTGTAAAGCCTGGGGATATTAAATATTCCTCGTGTTGAAACCTGTCACGAAGAGATAGAGAGAGAAAGAGAGATCAACAGAGAACGCACTGTGAGGAGGAGGATACATCGCATGGATAGTCACGAATATTTGTTCGACAGTGAGACACGCGTCACGCCAGTTCCGGTTTCTTTCCGAACCATCAGGCTACGAAACACATTTACGTCAGGACTACGTCGGTAACCGTCAAAGCTGAGACGATACATGGCTAGAAGAAGCTTCATCCATCGACTCTCTCTCTACACGCTATATCTCGTCTATTCAAGAATGGAACAGACGCAAAAATACATTTTCTTTGAAGTGCACGGAAGTATGAAAGGAACGAACAAAGGCGTGCATATAAGACAGTCCCCGGTTATCGTGCACGCCAGTTAAAATTAAACATGTAACGTAGAGAATTTACGCGAGCGGCAACAATCAACGAGGAAAACCTTACGTCTACCTCTCTTTCTGATCTCGAAAATATTTGGATGAATTATGATGCGCGTGCATCGGCATTTCATAACGCAACGATACGGTTCCATAATCCTTACACTACCACCTTACATAAGCGACGCGAACGAGTACGTGTAACAAGTGAATTTATTTTTCCCTACCGCACGGCGCGATTCGTTCATCGATTCGAGATTTAACAAGCTTGTTTACTCGTCCGCTGAATAAATGACGTAAAAAAGAATTGTCCGGCGGTCGAGTGCCTTAGATATTAGACGCGGTACGCGACCATAATTTTACGTAATTGACGATTAATAATATTGCGGAATAAGAGAGGGCGGTAAGTCAACACATGGACCCCTCAAGACGTTATCGACCAATGGTATACGAGCGTGCTTGAGAGAAATTCTTCCTTGGAACACAACCGATAGTCGTTGCATGCACACGTGTGCCAGAAAACTTCTTCGTATTGTCCGATCGGGTGGGCACAGGCAGACAAAAGTGCCGGTTCTAAGAAAAGCGAGCATGGAGTGTCGAGACTTGTGTCTACACTCTCGAGGCCAGTCTAGGTTACAAAGTTAGTCGACCATTATTTTTGGTCGAATTGCTCTGTCACGAAGCGTATTTCTACTATCTTGCTAGGCACAACAGCCAGACAACCGTTTCGTCCCGATTAAAATGCACGGCATGCGGAAAAAGCTTTTACAATGGCTATCGGTTAATTTATAATTGATTCGATGTACTATTTGGTGTCATCGTGTACGTCATCATTGACGAACGAATTTACGCGGTGTTAAAACCTCCATTGGGCATCTTGCCGCAATGGAATTCGCAAGCATCGTCTCCATAATAAAATTGTTCGGTATTAGAGAGATAAATTGTTCGTAGATTTTAACTTGTTCTTCGTAGAAATTATTACAAACTATGTTATATAAATAACATTTTACACGATAACGATATTATGTTCCAATTCCGTAGGAACTTTAAAAAAAAATCCTAACCTCAAAATTAATACTGGGACAAAGCTATACTTACTCCTTGTATTTAGTTTACGATATGAAAACAATTCAACTGACCTATAAAGCCGCGTTTATCGGAGTAACACAACTATAATTAATCGGTAATTAACAAAACATTCAGATAGAAGTCCAAAGGTTCAAGTCCATCGTTGTGTTCCCACCTAAAATCAGGCCACATTCACTGCATCATTCAGTAATTAAACCAGAATAACTGCACGCGTAAATTTCAACTGAACTCTCTGTATCAATTTCAATGTGAAAAAAATCTCACTAAGAGCTTATACGTGTCATTACATCATATCTATATCGTGCACTAATAGCGAAACAAGATCAGGCCGCCGAGCGTGCTGCCTTTAGCCCATCTCCGTTCCTCTCCACTTTGAAATACTCAAGGGTATCTTATGGAACTTGCTATTACCGTGTACCTAATTAATTTTATCGCGTTCATCAGTGGTTACCTGTACCTATCGAGCGGCCGATATTCCGGAACTCGCGTCGCGGCCGCCGCCACTGCACGGGAAACGAATGAACGAGAATACGGATGCTGTCTGTATACAGCCAACTTTCAAACGTTTCAGCGGTGCGAGCGTGAAAAATCTACAATACGTCGATACGTCCAAATATCTCGGCACGACTGATTGGTCTTGACATTTTGCCGATAACAATCTTACATTTACCCCGACATCACACAGCATCCACCTGCGCACGACGCGTATCTGTCGGTCGCCCGTTGACCTGGTTCCGTTGTTGCATACGGACTACAACGAGTCGCGGGGCTCTGCCTATCAACCGAAGATAAAACTTTTACGGTGCCCCCTCGGACACACCATGGCGGGAGGACACGCGCCACGACTCGGAAACTATGTTATCGACGCACCAGCGTTACATAACACTGGAGGAAGTGTAAACTCGTGCACCACGGATCATTGCATTCCTCCGCGAATGAACGACGCGACGAGCTTATCACGACAGGCGTGTATCGGTGATTCAAGTTTCAGAAGAAAAAAAGGAGGAACGAGGACAGCGTATGAATGTTCGAATAAATTTGCTATGTCGAAATGATCGTTTGTACTGTCGAGTTTTCAAGGGAGCATATACGTCGATAGATGGTAATGGAATTGTTAGGACGTTTGAATAATTTCAAACGAGAGGAAGTTTGATTCCGGAGATTGACAAAGTTGATAACCACTGTTATAACATACCGACACGCACCGAAAACAGATAATCATGAACGTGGGTAAATTGGATTTGGGTACGTGGCAACGGAGATACCTAAGCCGGTCATGCCAACGGAATCACACGTAGGATTATCCAAAGTAATTCAATTACGATTCGTAGTCAATTTCACCGCAAGGACACGTTATTTGCATTCTCTATGTAGAAATTCGTTAAATTAATACTGTGGCAACCGTGCTATCTCAGCGGAATGTACACGGTCTTTCCAGTTTGACTTTTAAATATAATAGAAAAGGTACATATTCAATGAGAGAAACGTTTAATTTTCTGTAAAGCATCAAATTCACTGATGCAGGGTGGTTTGTAAAATACATACAGTGAAATCGAGAAGAAAGTAATTTCTCGTGAGAAAAAGTCAGTGAAATTTTAAATGTGGCATTTAACATGGCACATTTTAAATACGGTTTATTTTTCTCAAAGTAGAATCATCACCGTTCCAATTATACCTCAATTATTGAATCACCTTGTATATATAGGTTATGACATCGTTAAAAAAGGTCAGTCCATTTCACCGTGACGTTCTAACCTAAAAGAGGGAAGATCGGATTTCCCTAAAGCGCGGCAACGTAATTCCCAGGGTTCTAGATTAGTCAGAAATCAACAACCAATCAGCGGTGATTCGTTGGAAAGTAAAAAAAATTTCATTAGAGAGTAATTTCACCGGGAGAAACAAGATTCGTCGGATAGAACTCGTTAGCGTTACGAAAAGATCTACGACTATGCATCTGCGAGGGACACTGAGCTAAGGTCACGCCATCATACGTGAGATCTTCTCATGAATTTCATTTCTATCGATATCTCTGCAAGTGAAATGCCAACGACTCGCATGACGTGCCGTTAATAAATAAGCAAAACATAGAACAGCACTGCCTACTTCTGCTTAATGCAACAGGAGTGAATTAATCGCTCGTTCAGTTTCTCGTAAGAGCCATCGACCACATACTACGCTTGTGAAAGCTACGAATAACACGACTTTTCCTCGATTCTCTTTTTTATCATTGATTGCAAATTAATTGCACAGGCCATTGGAGATAATACGCTGCTATCGTTATTTCCAACAAAAGAATTTTTACCAGAAAGATAAAAACGAGAATTGCTTTGCATATTTATGCAAATACAAAACAATTATCCTCTGCGATGCTTTCATTATCATGGTTCGTCAATTTTCGCGATCCTTGAGCTGTTTTACCATCGCCGTACACTACCGGTCACGTGGTCACACTTTCCAAGCGGCGAAGTATGTCGATGTAAAAAGGAAAAAGTAAAAAAAAAAAGACAGACAAAAATGCGGATTGCACAATAACCGCGTTATTTCGTTAAAAAGTACGTTTTGCAACTGCAGGAAAAGGTGGAAGGAGGACGGTGATCGACGTGTGCGCACGGACCCCCGTGAAATTCACGATTTAACAGGCGATAACCTATGGTAATGTGTAATGTAAACGCACTAGCACGAGTGCGTAACAGGTAGCGCTCGCGTACCGTTACCAAGATTCCTCGAGTCTTTGACACGAGGCGGAAGATGCCGGGTGTGCCGCCGCACGCGGAAACCTCTAATAATCCACAACGTCGGATAAAACGGTTACCGATACTGTCTCTCTCTCTCTTTCTCTTTCTGTGTATTGTCTTAGCTGTTTATTCGACCTCGAAAGGCGAGAACAATTAGGAACGATTAGAATGTTTCTCTTCTCCGCGACCATAGAGCTTGAGAGTGAGACAATTTCACGGGTGCAATGCGACGAAGTGCATGCGTGCATTCCACGATATCCGGAGAGTAAGATAGAAACGGACAGAGAAGGTTAGAGAAAGACAGACAAACGAAGTAGAGACTCTGTAATCTGTATCCGTGAGACGATGGTATATCGTGCCACGCCATTTTTAGTCGTCTCGCACTCTTTTCCTCCTCCCTTTCCTTTCATCTCTTTGACCCCTTTCTGTGACCACGGTAAACGAACGTGACGTAATAAGACATTAACATTTCAGAGAGCTCCCGGTTCGTTAACCTGCCGATAGTATCGGGGACCTCGCGCATTTTTTCTTTTTTTCTTCTTCTTTGTTTTTGAGGTCACTTTCGGAAGACATGCTCAGTCGGCGGACTATTAACGAGTTTTCATATTATGCTGATTGTGTTTAAAGAGGAGATCGAATACGCGCGATTTTCGATGCGTTGTTTCGAAACGGTAACTTCGCGCTAGTTTCTGCACAGCGCCGTGAAGCAAATACTTTCACAAATATTCTAAGCAGGTGTTCGAGATACGTTAGTTTTTTTTTTCTTTTTTTTCTTCTCCAGAGATACTGTTACAGTGAAAAGAGCGAAATCTCAGTGATGTATGTCATCAAGAATATATTTGTATACATTGAATTGTATAACGCGACTGGTGATTGGTAGATAGGGTATAACACGTGACATGCATTTTCTACAAAACGTTCGAAAGTTCTGTGTCTATTTAGTTTTAGCTCTATGCCTAAACACTCGCAGTTCAAGGTTGCAATAGGTTATGTACCTACAAAAATAAATATGACGGAATGTCAGACAAAAAGAACGCGAAGGATTTTCCCTAACATATAACGGGTGTCTAAATGGTAGCCACATAGCTCACTGTCGGCGTTTATCGCATGCAAGCAGTGCGCTATACCGTACAGGGTAGGTCGCGAATGTTTATAAACGAATCACGTATCGGCCGATACATGAGTTTTGTCCATCGTACATGATAAAAATTTCGGATACGTAATAGAATTATAATATCGATTAAAAAAAAAATGTTTTTTCATATAACAACGATTTCCGTACATGAATACCACGAAAGATTCAAGTATAGTCGAAGCGTAGGAAGTGGGAGGGAACGGTGTACACGCGGAAGAAGACAAGAAGAGGCATCAGAAGCCATTTTTACAGAAGAGTCCACTAAATGTACCGTTGAATAAAATTACACGTACCGCTTTACTCGCTAGACAGACGAATCCAGCCAGCACTCGACTTGCCTTCTCGTCCGATAGACTGTCATTTGTAACGAAGGTTCATACGCGTGTCAAACACCGCGACGATTAATATACACGGCACTTGGGGCCGTTGTTCGGCCGATTTTTCATACGTTCGCCTCGGTACACACGTTAAACCCGTCTCCTTTCGTTGTCACAAGGAGACGACGCCGACCACGCAGCTTCGCACAATCTTTAACGATCACGAAGACGACAACGACAACGACGGCGAGGATGGTTAAGTCGTCGCTGATTGCCACTCGCGCACGCACTCACGGCAATAGGATGTATGTTTACACGGCACCGCACTGTCTCTTTCTCACACTCTCGTTTGTCCACACAATACTCTTCCCTCCCCGAGACACACGGTCTGTACACCCTTCGTTGCTGGATTACCTCTTCCTTTTTCAGCTGTCTCCTCTCTGTTTCTCTCTTTTCGGGCACCCCACCCACCCGTACACCCTCTGGCCCCTTCGATCCAGCCTTACGAAGAGGAAAAGCAAGATTTCCCTGCTCCTTCCTCGAATGTAGTGGCTCGACACACTTCTAGCTTCTTCTCTCTTTTGCTATTTCGTTCCGTCCCTCTGTATCCTTCTCTCTCTCTCACTCCTTCTTTCTCTCTTCGTTCGTGTCTCTTACTCGCCCTGGTTTCTCTTTCTCTGTCTGTTCCCGTGCTCGTCTCTCACCGTCGCCTGCCTCGTCTTCTTCGTTCCACGGACTCGACCGACCCTTCCGATCTCGTGCACGCCACGCACGCTGGACCGAACACTCGCGACCGGTACTCTCACACTCTCGCGGAATTTAATTTTCCTCGAGCGATTAGATAAAACTGACGGACACCGCGAGCGTCGACGACAGACGCGCTCGCGACACCGTGACACGGGAAAGCTGAGAAAACGTACTCACCGAACTCGAGCTACGAACACTCGGGTCGCGTCTGCACGTTCATACTAACGCCACCTACTGGCGTACGTGGTACACTGTTGGCGTCATACGGACGCGGGAAAATTTGAAACGCGCAGATCCCTTTTCGCCAATTCTTTGTACAATACGATTTAAATAAGTGAAAGAAAATTATAGGAATGTATAAAATTGATAAAGTAAATTCATAAGTCCTTTACAATCAAAATTTATTGAGCTCAGTAATATCATAGAACTTGGCTGACTCTTAGTTAGTTTGTTACTTGTTAAATCACGCATCATCACTTGATACTACAGAAAAAACTTCAGTTACCGATTGAGTCAGACTAAAAATATCCAATGCAGCAAAGTGAAGGAGACTGTTCAACGAGATCTCGATAGATGTCTGTAGTATATATCAGCAATTATTCGTGAAACAATTCTAATCACTCTTATTCTATTAATTACACTAATTGCACAAGTGTTTCATAAAAATTTACCTGACAGAAAAGACAAAGTGTTTATCCCAGTCACTCTTGATCATTCTCCAACGTTGTCCAACGTTGCACCTTAATCAAAACTACGGAAACAATATCGTAACACTTCTTATATATCCGAAAAGTATTCTTACTCAATGACAAATCGCATGACTGTATAGATTCCGTGTAATTGGCCTAGTAAAATTCCGCGAACGACGCACAATCAGCCTGAATATTCCTGTAAACGAAAATTCTCCCACATGAATTAACGTTCGTAGCAACGAACGCCGCTACCACACGAATACAATTTTTGACACTTTTTCAGCATCGAACGTTTAATTCGTTCTTTTTTAATTACTTTATTTAATTTTCTTTAATCCACCGGTGTCCCATTTTCCTCTGTAACTTCCGTTTCCACACGTGAAAATAATTCGCGAATTGCTCATCGTTCCCATAAAGCGCGCAAAAAGCATATCGCGACGCAGACGCATGATTTTCTCAAATGCGACGATTCTAGCACGTGGTTCCTCCCTGGAAAGCGCGAAACATTTCGCGGTTAATAATCGATGGCGAGAGTGAACGTTTTGAAAGTATGGAAACTGTTACGATTTCTCTAAAAAATCGAAGATTGCTTTGGGTGATCGATGACGATGACGACGACCATCATCCACGAAGACGATGTCCGCGTTGAGGCGTCAGCGCGCAGCCAATCCGGCTCGGCGCCAAAATCAGCTGGCCAGTCGCGCTTTCCGGTCGGTATTCTATAAATACTGCAGACAGTCGAAGAGTGCAGCGAACACGGGAGTCGCTGTAAAATCACGAATCCCGGCGGGCACAGTTACGGGTCAGCTTCACCAACGAGTTGAACTTCGATTCTCTGTTTCTCGAGGAGACGGCTAATCGAAAATTCCAAAGTTACTCTGCATCGTAAATTTAAGGTACTTCGTGAAGTCCGCCGCTGAAGGCGGCGGCGGTAGTGGTGGTGCTTGATGACATTTTCGTGGATTAATTGTGTCCCGAGTTAGCCGACCGAATTCTTCGAACGAAGTGCCAAAAGTGCGAGTGAGTGAGTGCAGGAAAGCTGAGAAAGAATTCTTACGGTGAATAGAATAGATACAGGGAAAGTGATAAGTAAGTTGTGTTTCGGGAAAGTGCGATAAAACAGTCTGTCTCGACTGATTGCCTAGGCGCCAGTTATTTTTTCCCCGAGGGCAGATCATCGTTTTTGAAGAATTCTTTTGGGGGTTTCTTTTAGGTACGGTTAAGTATTCGATTAGAAATATTATTTGTGTGATGAATTAAGGGAAATTGTTCAATCAACGTTGCTCGTTTTAAATTGAACTTTCATTCAAGTTCTGTTTTGCTGTTAGCTAGTGAATCAGTATTTAAACTGACCAGATCTTTTAAAGGCAAATTCAATACACTTTTATTAAAGAAAAAACTGTAGTAATGAAATAAAATTACATTTTAATTTAATTACTGTATTTAACTGATTAGAAAAAATAAACAAATCAAACTCTCTACATTTTTATCATTATTAATTAATGGTTACACATATTTATTTGGGAAAGAGATCACCTTGAATAATTCTACATTACCTATTTCAAATTTCTTCATAATACTGACCACATAAGACAGACCAATTATTTTAATTATATTATACACATATATTTTTGTACATTTAGAGTTATTTAGTACAGTTATTTAGTACAGAGCTTTTAAAATCAGTATTGTACTGAATAAATCAGTATGCCTGGTCACTTTACCAATAATAAGCCAATCATTTGCTACCTTATACGCATATTTTAAACATTAACACATTTCTGACAGTCTTAATAAGGAGATCTTAAAAATCATTTGTTTACTTCAACATTTGTTAAGATATTAGATAACATGGAGAGTGGTGCAGAGCGTGAGAGCTAGGATTACTTAAAAAAATAATTTGGATATAAAAATACAGAATACAAAAAAGGGGTGGATAAAAAGTACAGGACAAGAAAAAGAATAAAAACATAAACTTAGGAATAGAGAGTGGTAGATACATTAAAAAATACAAGGAAAGGAAAGTGAGGTTATGATAAGCATTATTAGTAGAAAGAAAGCACATGGTTGGAAAGCTAGAAAGTAAGGTAAAATAGGAAATTAAGACTTGGTATTTAAGGACAAAAGAAAAGGAAGGAAGGAAGGAAAGAAAAATGAACCAGGAGACAGAGATAACAGTGGAAGGCAGGCGAATAGAGGGACAGGTGAAAGGTACATCGAAAAGTGAAAGAAAGGAAAGAGGCAAAGAGAAGGAAGAAAGTAGACAAAATGAAAACTTCACAGAGAAGTGGAGAGAAAAGGTAAGAGCAAGACCAGGAGGGAGAAGAAAGTAAACTTGACAAAATAACGACAGATCAAATAAGATCATTTGAGGAGATGATAAAAAGAATGGAGAATGTATTGAAGGAAATGAGCAGAGTAAGGGAGGAACTAGAAAGGAAGCTAGAAAACAAGGTCAAAATGGTAACAGAGAGAATACAAGGATTAGAAACTGGATGGAAAGGACAGGAAGAGGAATTAATGAGGAAAGTAGAGCTAATGCTAAGAAGAATACAAGAGAGAGGAATAGAGGAAAAGAAAAGAAAGGTATTAGAAAAAAAACAGAAAGGAGGAAAACTATGAGAGAGGATGTACAGGAGATGCAGACCAAAGCATACAGAGAGAAATGAAAATAATTGAGAGGAGAATGGAAAAACAAGAGAAAAGGGAAAGGAAGAATAATATTGTGGTAAGAGGATTGAAGCAAAAGAGAAAGTAGAGGAATTTTTGCAAGAAAAATTCAATGTAAGAGAGGGAGTAAATGCAATAGAAATCAAGGGAAGGGAACAGGAACTAGGTATAGTAATAATTCAGTTAAAAAGTTGGAAGACAAAGCAGTAATAAGGGGAGAAGATGAATCTTAAAGAAATATACATAGAGAATGATTTAACAGATGAAGATTAAGGGAATTAGCCTGACTGGCAGAAAAGAGCAAGCAACAGGAATCGAAAATACCAGTCTTAGATTTTCTATTAGAGAAGAAATAGCCTCTTCTGCACGTAGAGGAACAACTTACGCGGACGAATAATATACAACTATGAATTATAGCCCGGAATTTGTGACGCTATTTTTGCCTTCGACACGTGCGCTCCACCGTAACAACGATCTCTTTTCAGAGCACCGAACAAACTATATTCTCTTCGATTTTTACCCATTTTTACCTCTGTTTGTATCCATATGAGAGAAATTTTTTAACCATGTTTTAAGTTACATAAAAATTTGCTCGTGATCCATTATTAACTTTCTCGATCATTCCAGTATTAATCATCGTCAAAAACTTCATCGAAACTCCGTGAAACATTAATTGTCAAAGGGGTAACACCACCCTGAGGCGTCTAGAAGTAGGCAAAGTTTGGGAATTTTTTTCATAGCAAACTACCGAATGAAAATTTCCAATTTTTTCACAGGATATAAATGCAACTTCTAGCTTTCTTCTCCAATTTTTAAAAATGTTACACTTAACCCTTTCACGACCAGCGAGGACGCAATGTCTCACAATGTACTCTAACGAAAATTAATTCCAATTTGCTATCCATCACGACGATCAATAATAATTCAGTCGCGAAAGGGTTAACTGAGATTCTTCAAACAGTCCCAAAAAATTGTCTCGAAAATTACTAACAAACCGTGAAAAGTACCCACAAACAGCCAACCTCGACAAGCCTAATCTTTCCTCACGCGGTGTTACCCTACTGCTTTTAACCAGCATTTTCACGTTCCTCGACACTTTACCTCACACCGCGTTCTTTCACTCCGGCACATCGATACATTTTTCGTCTGCACGTTCGCATGAATGTTTCATGGTCTGAATGCGCCGCTCTGTATCGCGAAAACGCGATCTCCATCGGAAGTAGCTGAACATCAAACGACACGCGGGAACCGATTCTTTTCACGATCAGTCAACGTATCGAAGAGTATCTTTTTCCTCGTCGAGACGAAGTGACGGACGAATTTTCCCCTCGTTCACCAAACTTTTTCATTTTTTTCTCCTCTCTCTGTCTCTCCTTCAAGCCGCGACTCATTCACGAACGGTCTCAACCACTTACGGAGCTTTGTAACTCCGTGAAAACGCGTCGTTACCCTGCGAGACATCGCACAAAGGGCGCATTATCTAAAACTTGCGCTTTCCGCTTTGCGGCTACGGCGGACGGGCGCACGTGATCGCGGTTTAAGTGGTTTTCGGCAAACTTTCCCCCCTCTCTACCACTTCACTTTGGCGAACGGTTTAATTCTCAAACATGATCTTGTTGTTACAAAACGCCCACTAAGCTGCACGGCTAGCCTCGATTCTACGCCGTTTACGCGAAGCCTGTGTGTGTCCCGGCGGGACGTATAATAAATTGATCGACTCGTGTCGAAGATTTTTCCATTTAGAGATTTGCGAAATGAAGATTTTTATCGTTCGGAAGTGGCAATTTTATTCGTTCGACGGAGGGTGCTGATTTAACCCTCTCGCGATTGAATTATTTATTCGGCAATTGTTTGTAAATTGAGACGAATTTTTGTTGGAATACTGAAGTGGGACACATGCGAGAATGTATTATAAAAAATGTTGCGTTCATGTGATTGTAATAGTTAGAAATTAAATCGCTTCTAAAAGAGGGCGGAAAAATGTGCAATATGGAGAAAATGTTATAAGCATGTTCTGTTTGTCTGATTTTAATAAATTATATTTCATTTGAAAACAGAAATAACAGAGAATAATATATATTTTTTTATACGAAATTCCTTTCCGATTTCCTTTAACCATGTTTGTTGATGCTTCGAAGCATCGACGACGTAAAATATTTGCCCTGTGTGCCAAGGACTGTGAATCATCGCCACCCGCCACGATGTTGCGCAGAACACCCTTCATTTTGCCTTTGGCACTGTAGCGGACACTTTCCCTCTTTCAGGCGTGATTGGTATTATTATAGTTCGTTATTTATCACTATTATTTCTATTATAAATAATTAAGTGTATACGCGATTTTCGACCATGAATGAATTCAGCAGAACATCTGTCTAAACGGTTAAAAAAAACCTAGAATACACACAGTTGTGGTCGAAAATATGTCAGATGATCCAGACTTGACAAAACAAAAAACAAAAATTACAGAAAAAAATGAATTATTTCAGGTTTCTTATATACGAAACTTCCGGGTTAGAGCCGTATCCGCAACAGAAATTTAACGATGACTGAACCACGGCTGTAGACCGGAAGTCTCGAATAACAATTCAAGTGATCCAGGCTGCGAAAGCTTGAAAAGGCCCGGTGACAATTCCTCGACGATTCCTATCAATGTATCGTTATTAAAAATATTCCCTACTCATCTATCATCTGATTACATGTATCAACTTACTCTGTCACATTTGGCAGACTATAAATAAACAAGAATTCATTTAGCAGACATCAAACAGAAAGAAATACAAATAAATTTGCAACAAAGAACGTGGAATACTTTCAGATCAAAGAAATCCGTGGATTTTTTAGGAAGATCGAGCGGAAGGAGCGGCGCCAACGAGGAGGATCCACCGCGAAATGACAGAATGTGTGGCTCGCGATCTCTGCGTCGAGCACAGTGGACTGTTAGACGCGGATGCACACGATCGACGATCTCACAGAATCAACGTAATGAAGAAATCCATCAACGGTTCCATTCACAAGATACGAGAATTCGAGCTCGAGAAGGTAACTCGATTGGGCGAATCGAATCCTCCTCCTCGCGATACGTCCACCCTCCTGTTTTTTCTCTCTCTCTTTTCAACCCTCTTCCTTCGTTACTCGTTCGTTTTTTATTTGCTTTTTTTTTTTATGGTGCTCTGCCAGGTAATACGATTTCTCGATCGGGCCGATTGAGTGAAGCTGTTGTCGGTGGAATCGAGAGCCAAGGATAAACGTGATGAACGTAAATTTGAAATATCGAAAGTAAAACGATTACTCGACCTTTCGATGGATTTTCCCGATTGTTCGTATATTGCAGTGAAATTTCATTCTGCGTTGCTTCGGGGGGTTATTGATCAATTTCATTTCGAAAATGTCTGTCCAATTTCAGTCGTTACGTTCAACTCTTCAATCTGTAATCTTCGTTTTACTGCACGTTGTATGGGTGGATTAATTTGATAATTATTAACCCTTTCGCTGCGACAAATTTTAGCTGGAGAACCTTTTGTTTCGGCCATTTGAAAATTAAGGTGGAAGTGCACAAAGGATTAAATTAGGATTGACATGCGGCAAAAAGCGCGAAATGCACTGAACAAGTAAATTTTCATAAGAGCCAACAACGGTGAAAGCGTTAAAGCACGAAGCTATCCCAAATTCAATTATTCAATCGTCAAAATGCAAATTGTGTATGAAAGTTAACCACAAATCAACATCAAATTCCACCTTTGGACAAAAATTTCTTTTCTCAAAAATAAACGATCGTTACATTGCTATTGTTAAATTACATTTTTACTAAAACTACACACATCGAAAGTTTCATCAACACCTCGATCGTTCCATCTGCAGCAACCTAATAACCGTGCAATCAGTCGACGAAAAGAAACTTGGCCAGATTGAGCGGTATTAACAATCTTCGAATTACACTCGGGGCATAACTCAGATGGCCGCGTTTCCAGCCACTCGTTCGCTGTCTAGATCCAGAAATAGTGGTCGTACGTAGAACATTTACATCGGAACCAAGCAACACGAACGATCTTCTACTGGTTCCTTGGCACTAAACCAACTTTCTCACTCGATGCCCAGTTTATGACAACGCGCGCGACGCGGTTGTAACCTTTAACACTTCGGCCAAAGTTACGAGAAACGGCCTGTTTGCGGCTCGCCGTGCAGTAAAACGACTCCCCGGTGGTCTTGTTGTTTCTCCGTTGTTTCGCGAACAATCCAGCGAACACTCGCGTTCGCTCTTAGTTTACGAAAGACTTCTGGAAAATCTAGGAACTGCACCGAGCAGAGACTCTTCGTGTTCTATCGAGGCAGAGTCTCTACGAATCTGTTGGCGCTCGGCTCTAAAGTTTGCCTGGGTAAATGTGTCACAGCAAATGAGACAAGCTTCTTCTCTAGCTTTTGTAGAACGCATTTCGCGTAAAACGGAGATATTCGCTGTTTCCGCGCGATTTTTCGCCTCTCGTTTGGCTGTGGTCTGTCGAAACGTGTGGCGAATAGGTGGCTACAGTTGGGAAGAGAAATGTGTCACACGGTGGACGAGACACAGTTTCTTTTCTTCAGCTTTGCGACATGTTTTGACGTGAAATAGACGTTCAAGGAACGCGAGAAATATTTGTTGAGGTAGGGATTGTTTCCTGGCGACAGATTTGGGGTAGTATAGAGCAGTTTGTGTTATTTATTTCACACTTTGTGGCGCTTTAAATTTCGCGACGTAAAAGAAAGACACTGTTCGTGTTTCGGTGTGAACAATCAAACGAATTTCGCGCAGAGTTTTCTTTTGCGGTGAGAAAGTTCTGATCGATTTAAGTTGAATTTGAAAATAGAATCTCTATTAGGAATAAGAATATTTGACGAGCGTGTGCAAGTGAAAATTTGTGCAATATAAGTTTTATCCAATGGTAAGTTTTGCCAAGAATTTATCCGATCCTCAATGGATCCGGACAATTCTTGGTAACGTGGGAGTAAATCGAATGTATAGCTTGTTGGCAGGCTCTATCATCCAAGTTAAGTTGTATGTATTAAATGTATCATATAATTCAAGTAGACAGTATTCATTAGTGTATCGAGAGAAACACGTTTCAACTTCGTTACCGACTAGACTGTCTTAAACAAAAATCGAAGGAAAACTCCTTACAAGCATTCGAATATCAAATTTCTAATTAAACCATAGACATAGCAAATTATGCACTCACAGTTTCACAAAACATTATTCAAGTCCTCTCCAGCTCACGATCGAAACGCGGTTCTTTCGATCTTTCACCGTCGAAAAATTCCACACAGCAAAACACACGAAAAAAAAAAAGGGAAAACTCACATTTTCCAAGAGATGTAACGATTCAGGACTTCTCCAGATCACTGTAATTCCCTGGACCTCGTAAAGCCAAATTATGCATCGAATTCGCGAACCGTTCGCCGCAACCTTCTGATCGTCGATCGCGAAAAAAAAGATCCTCCGTTTCCAAGAGGTGTATCTGTGCACGATCATTCGGAAACGCGTTATCTGTCGATCACGTGGCGGTATCGAAGCGTGTTCGACGAAAACGAGACTCGCGGTGCGTCGAATTAAAAATAGGCTGAACCTTGGGTTCGACGTCGATTCAGATCGGATGCATAATTTCGCGTAGCACGAAAACGCGGACTTTTGCTCGCGAAATCGATTTTGCTCGAGCATTTAAGCGGGACGTATACGTCACACTGAAAGGGTTAACATCGTATCTCGTTCGAGATAACAAGAGGTATAAATCGTGCGCACTTTGGTCCGTTGAACAGGTGAATCTGATCGACGAGTTCGATATCCTGCAAATCGTTGGCGAAGGATGGTTTGGAAAGATCCTACTGACCGAGCATCGCAGGACCCAGACAGAGATGGTG
>NW_017100427.1:1772565-1795105 GCF_001263275.1 Habropoda laboriosa
GGCATCTCGGACTTCTTTCGCGAGTTCCAGTACGGACTACGCCTGGGAGCACACAAGAACATCATCACCACCTACGACGTGTGCTTCGAGACCGCTGGGTTTTACGTTTTCAGCCAAGAGTACGCCCCACTTGGTAAGAATTTTCGATAACACGGTGGTGAAACTTTAGTATCACACCTTGTGCAATTTTCTTTGCTTCTGAGAGTTTGTTTCTTTCCTTTACGATGATTCTATGAATAGATTTAAGGGAGAGTCCAATTTTATTGCCCGAAAGATAAGCGATGTTTAACAATTTTTTTTCGCTGAACTAGTAAAGATATCGTAATACTTCTTTCTCTGATAAAAAGAGACATCCTTGGACTATGATAAAAAAATTTTGTTCAATCTAATTTTCAATATTATTATTGCAAATCTTACACTTCAAGTTAGCACTATGGGCTGTAAACGTAACCTCGAATATTTCGAAAAATAATGGATCGACAAGAAATGTATTATACTCGTGTTAAAGGACTCTTTGAACCCTATTACGCGACGTAAAAAGTTTTCAATCGGTCCACTAGTAACAGAATAATCTGAGATGATCCTTTTAGACGGTTCACCATTCTGCGCATATTATCATCAAGTGAATATTATAAATAGTAGCGATAGAAATAAATTGATGTGCAGGTTGTTTGAAATAGTAAATAATACCAATACATCCTTTACATCGTCTACATTTCTCAGGAGACTTAACTTCCAACATAACAGAGACGGGGTTAGGCGAGTTGCACGCGAAAAGGGTGGCCAGGCAACTGGCCTCAGCGGTGCAGTACATGCACAACCGCGTAGTAGTGCACCGTGACATCAAGCTCGACAACATTCTCGTGTTCAGGAGCGACTTCTCGCGAATCAAGCTGTGCGACTTCGGTGAATCGAGGCGGGTGGACACGGTGGTGCGACGACACAACGAGTGGCTGCCATATTCGCCGCCCGAGGTATTGCAGATCAGGACTGACGAGACGTACATGTAATTATACGATTGACCATTACCAGCAATTATCGCGATTACGGGTTGATCAGTTTTTGCCTGAGGTCGTTGTTAGATTACGAGGCGTTCATTTGTCGCCACAGTTTCGGTTTAACGGCGAGCTCGAAAGGATTAACATGTTCTGGGAAGTGGAAGAAATTATTTGACGACGATCTGTCGTCTTTGTAATTCCAGTCTAAACGATCGATGGATAATAAAGAAAGGAGTATCTTGGAATTAACCCTTTCGTTGTCAGACAAATTAATGGAGAACGGTGTACACTATCCTATGTACGTTACGTTGAATCATTTTCTGCATCTTTTCGGAAAACGATAAAATTGACAATTTATTTGAATAATATTTCAAGATTTATAGAAAAACTTTTGCAATAATATACCAATTAGCTAATTAATTTTTTGCTTATCAAAAGATTGCCCAAAATATTCGGATCACACGTTGTACGCATTCGTAATTTGCTCCGTCTGTATCTTACCAACGAAAGGGTTGAGATGAAAGTGTTCGACATGATATGGCGGCTTGCGTGATCATGAATGACAAAATATACACGCGTGCGTTTGCAACTTATATACGTTTCACGTTTTCAGAGCTCTCACGTCGCAGGACGTCTGGCAATTCGGCATTGTCCTATTTGTCTGCCTGACCGGATGCTTGCCGTGGCAGAAGGCGACGTTGGACGACCCGCGTTACATCAGATATCAAAACTGGCACAACGCGACGCTGAACATAGCCAAGAAACCGAAATTATTTCGGCTGATCAGCTCACGGGCGCAGAAGTCAGTTTCTTCTAACGAACAAGGCGCCATCGCGCGTTAAATTGTCACTGGAAGTGTTTTATCGAAAGGATCGTAACTTTCTCGAACGCAATTGCTCATGAAAAAAAAATTTATCAAAAACGAATTTTTTTAAGGATACTCTCTAGTCAATTTTTTGTTTCGCTAAATTTTCCGTATTTCTTCTCAGTAAGAAATTATTCATATTTTTTTTTCAAATTTTTCTACCGAAAATATCTGAGAAGCTCCAAAGTGTGCACTCAATTTCTCTAATTTCTCTCTCGTGAATCACACACTGTACTATTCATGGAACTAATAAAATTAACTTGTAGCTCGTGGTAACCTGACAACACAGAAGCTACGAAATATAAATTAGATTACTCGACACAATGTACAGGGAGTTCATAAAAAAAAGGGGGAGGGGGGGACACTTTCAGGTTTCATTGTAAACGTAAAAACAAGCAGAAGGGTTGCTCGAGGTGCTACAGATTATATGAAGTCGCGTAAAGAGTAATACCGAGAAATGCTTCCATTTTAGCTTCGGTTTATTTTCGAAACAAACAATGGAACGACCGAAAGCATGCCATCCCTGCATTAAATGGTTTGTTGTCTCAGAGTGAGAAGAATCATTAAACGGTAGATCACGAATGTTACTCGACAATCGGATCACGTTTTATATACCTTACAAAGAACCAACAAAGATCGACCTTTAATTTAATTCCAAAATTCTTAGCAATTTCGCTATTTCCAACAGCGCTGAATTCAACTTAAATCACCACTTCCTGTATGTTTAACGATTCTCCTCTGTATTCGCCAGACTGTTCAAGCGATTACTGGAGCCGAAAGCTGAGAAACGGAACGTCAGCGTCTTGGAGGTGGTAAACAATTACCTGGAGGACAGGTGGCTGGCGAAAGTGGGCGCTGAGAGGGCCATGAACGGTAACGATCGATCCAAATTAAAGACTCCAGCCTTTCTTTCTCCTGCTCCCGGTATCTGCTTCGTTGATTCGACGTTTGCACAGGTGGCGCGGACGAGAGAGACGAGCTGTGCCCTTCGTTGTACAGTTACCATAGCTCCCTGGAGGAGAAGAATCAGCTGCTTCACACCCTGACAACGTACGGGATCGAGACAACGGTGGACAGAGCGAAGAAGAAGGATCGTATCAGAGAATGGATCCAAGCTAGCGCGATTATCGAGGAGTACGAGGAGGAGGACGAGTCGGATCTGAACGAGGACAGCCGTGTCTACGAGGACGAGGACCAAGGATCTAGCTCCATGAAGGGCAGACACTTCCCAGAGGCGCGTCCAGTAGCCAAGGACGGGCCGAGAAAGCAGCTAAACAGAACATACTCCTCGGCGGCTAGAAAGAGACACTTGATCAAGCCCACGGAAAGAAAGATCCCGTTTGCACCGCAGGTGGCCGAAGAACGAGAAGCAATCGCTCGATACTCTAGCTTCCCCAACGGCGATCCAAACTTAGCTGTGCTGAAGAATGGAACTAATGGGAACTCGGTACCTCCGCTCACGCTACCTTTGAAAACCGAGCCTACAGTCGAGGGCACTAGGTCGCTGTCGAACGGTCAAATCGTGAATAATTCCACGGTGAGCAGTTTGAACACTTCCCAAGACGGCTCTCTTCCCACGAGCAGCAGTGGCTACAAATCTAACGTACAAGAAGGAACTCCGGAGCTGAGGAACTCGCTCGACTTCCAGGAACACCCGACGATCTCGCGAGGAGACGCGATAGGCGAGCCAAATTTACCAAGGAGCCCTCAAGTACCCAGCAGGAGGCACCGTTCGCAAACTGCCCCGTTTCCAGGCTCGCCGACCGTGCCACTGGTGAACGGAAGTCGAGCAGAGTCGACGAAGAGGAGTCAGTCCGCCACGGTGTTAGCTAGCTCAGCACAGACAGACAGGTCGAACCTGGTGATGAGTAGATCGTCGGAGAGGTCATCCGTGGACAGCCAATCCGCAGCTACCATGATCCGCGGCGAGAACTCGATCTCGAGAACGGAGCATCGATCCGCGACGCAGTCGACGTCTCGAGTAGAAAATCAATCCGTGGCAATGCTGCCGCCAGCGGCGGCTGCTCGACCGGAGAACCAATTGAGCAACGCTTTGCCGGTAGCCAGAAACGAGAAATCCGTGGCTGGACCGGCTGTTACCGGTGCGACGAATCCGTTGACGATGTCGGTCGCTTCCCATCTAGTCATGCAGAGCTTCAACGCGTTGCAGAGGATCAACGCGGTCGGCGACGCGGTGAACAATCATCCTGCTGTTAATCTGCCTAACACACCGAAGAACAGCCCGTCTTCCACGCCGAGCAACGTCCTAACCCCGAAGAACAGCCCGACAACCACACCCGTGAGAACCTCCACACCGCCTAAGCACAAGAATCACAGGCCCGAGGAGCCGATTTATTATGGAAAAGACCTGTTCGAACAGTACGGAATCGCGCAGGGAGTGATCCTGAAGACGGACAACGCTCGACGAGGCTCGCTCGAGAGCGGCAACTGATCCCACGGTAATTGAGGATCGATGTTTGATTTTGCTTTCGCGCCGACACGGTGGACGGTGGAGGGCTGTCGAAACGGCACGGATTTGTGGACGGGATACGGTAGCCTGTACATCGTGTCCTGGTTTGGCAACGGTTTATGCGTCATGTTACTGGTCACGCGGTTGGAGATTAGGAGGAGGGAAAGTTGTTCGATGTATCCCGATCGGGGAATGGGTGATTGATGCATCGGCTGTGGAGAGGTAGTTGTTGTTGTTTGGAGATTTCGCGATGTAACTTGGGCCCGGGGGAAATTGAGGGGAAACGATCGTACGATGCGACGAAGGTTCGGTTTAATGGATTTTGCAGAGGAAATATTTTTCCCGTGATAATTATCCAAGATAGATTAGTGTACCGATTGAAGAGAAATTTCTTTTGCTGTTGAATCACCTGCTAACGACAATCGAAACGTTGCTTCACTATAACGCTGCGATTAATTCGATGCGAAATGTAGGAATGCTTCTCGTTTCCAAGAGTATCACCGTAGAACAATTCACAGCGATTAATTAGACACGAGTTGACGAATTGCGTCTTGTTTCCAAGAGTATCACCGTAGAACAATTCACAGCGATTAATTAGACACGAGTTGACGAATTGCGTCTCGTTTCCAAGAGTATCAACATAGAACAAGCACGCTAGATTCAGAAACAGCTTGTTAGAACAGTCTAGAAAAACCAGAAGAAAGAGACTTCTAACTGAAAGCTACACGAATTGAAAAACGATTCAGAGACAAATTTCACGAACAGCTATTAGAGATAGTCTTAGAGCGAAGAAGAAAGAGATTTCGAACTAAAAACGATTCACAGAGAAACCGACGAACCTGCAGACGACGTAACGCAATCAAGCACGAGGTGAAGCTATACGAAAATTGCTTAACACTTCGATTGCTATTCGATCGATGCGCCCATCCAACATTGTATCGAACAGATACGACAGAAGAACGAAGGTGCACCATTTAGATTGTTCCGTTTGTTGGACACGAGCCACGGGCGATGCCCATTATAGCGATTCCTTTGTTCCTTCATGCCGATTCTTACATTATGTAGCTTGTGTACATAGAACGAACGCGCTCTGCTGAATAATTTATGGATTATTATTTCCTTTATTGTTTTCTCGTTTCGTCGCAAACTGAATGCCGGCGAGAGTCGTCGAAACGGGCGCAGAAAGGCAACGATAAGATAAATAATAGCGATCGAAAAACGATCAAACCCGTAGATCCAAATTCTTGCGTATGTATATACGGTGTGTCGTGTATTTCCGAAAATTATTTACATACCTGCGATCGTCGATTAGTCCAGGGAATAGAGAGAGAGAGAGAGAGACGGAGACAAATTTTACCAGGTTTCTACCCGGAAACTAGTCAACGTAACTCCGTTTAATCCTCTTGATCCTTGCGATCGATGCTCTTGAACCACGAAGAACCAGTGTAAACGTTCGATATTCCTGAGGATTAAATAGAAACTGATCGAGATCAGCTCGTACTCTAAGACGACGTTAGCCTAATTGAAATGTAAATATTACATTGCACACCGTGACTGGCATCCGTTTGTTCGGGGTAGCCGCGAAGGTGTGGCCAGCGGAATGTGACGTGAGTTCGATTAATTGTGATAATAGAAGACCCGTAGGATGACATTCTAAATTGTCCATTTGTTCATTTCGGACCTACTTCGACGAGTGTTTTCGAGAGTGAGAACGGTGTAATATTATACGATTTTGTAGATGAATGTTGTTACATTTGAATTTAACGTGTATCATCGTGTATATAAATATGATGTTGAGGAATTTCTCTGTAATTCCATTGAATAAACGAGAGGATAGAATATGTATGGTACGTGACGATGATTATTTCGTTGGTGTATACATGTATTGGATCATCTTTGTCCGGTATCGCTGCTTTCTTATTCGAGATGTGTCCTTGATAGGGTTCGCTGTTAAAAATAGAGAAAACAACGAAAGGAGAGGCAGGAGAGACGCGAAGCATTTTAGAGAAATGATAACAGATGGCAGCCAAGGTTACCAAGAAGTATACAGGGTGAGCTATATAAAGTGGTACAAGCTGTTTCCTCAGGCGTTATTAAATATAGCTATCTAATAAGTCAGTGCTTGGTATTTCAACGAGCGTTCTGACTGACAACCGTTCTCACGCATAAATGTCTATTTTATGCGATCAATCAATTTGTCTGTACTCCTGCAATTTTTTTAGGAATCTTTACTTTTTGTTTTAAGGAAAATCTGGAAATTACACTGTTTTACTCGATACGTTTATTTTTCTGAAAATATTAAATAAGCATGCATTCTATTGCGATGAAATTAACGAAATAATTTTGGCCAACTTTGCAAGTCAAATACTCCTATGTAGAATGTTTAAAAGTGTCTTTCAACAATTTAGTTCTTCTTCAGCAATTTTTTTTTATGAATCTTTAAAAAAGAACCTGGAAATTTCACTATCGTTTGCATTTTATTACGATAAAACAAATACTCCTCTTCAAAAATAGAATCTCAAATATTTCTTAGACAAACGCAAGAAAAGATTGGAAAAACGAAGGATCCTCTACCCAACGTTTCTCAAGGGAACACTTCAATCTAACCCACGGAGAAGAAGAGTAAGATCCTACTTCGTTATCGAGAAACATCCACACCGACCCAAAAAATTCATCCCTCGAGCGATCCAACTTAATTCCCGCTGATCGTGAGAGAGCACCGAGCTCTAAAAACGGACATCAGTGGCCGCGAACGAAACGAACCAGAGCTAATAATACCCTGTCGATTAGCGTCCGATAGTAGCGCGAGGGCAGCTCGTAAAGTATAATTGTCTCGCGACGATAAGCGCGTCGTCGTCCCTTTCTCTTTCTCCGTCCCATCTGAACGGAACTGATTGTCAATCTCGCTCATGTGCAGGCGTATCTCGTTGCCGAGTAATTAATTACACGGATAAAAGTGTTGGAGCGATAAGGATGAGGTTGGAAATGGTATTTTCGACGCGTGCGTCCGTTGCTTTCGATTTGATCCTCGGCGCCATCGTTGTAGTCGTCGACGTCGTCGTCGAAACGACGCAAGGAGGGTCACGGGGGTACGTGTCTGGCGATATGGAAATAATTACCAGGCAGGGCGAGGCACGAATTAATTAAGAGATACGTAAGTAGCGTATATTGCGCACGAGATGCAATTACGTCGTCTTTGAGTCCGTGGCGCAGCCAACGCCCCAGGGAGATATAACGAAGTGCAAACCAACCGTCCGCGATACGCTTTGACACCGTTCCTTCGATGCCAAAGAACCTACAGCTATGCCCGTGGAATTCGCGTTTATCGGCTCCTTATCGGATTAGGCTACGGCCGGCCATCGATAGTGGAGACTGCTCTGCGATCGTTAACGGAGCACCCAGTCGCTCAGGAGGAAGTTGAACCTCGAACTGAGGAGGGAGAGACAGGGAGAGCCGGGGAGAGACAGGGAGAGACAGAGAGGGGTAAACGAGCAAGCTTAATTGCTTGTGTGGCTCGGACGAATTCGGATGATTGATGGTTTCGTGGATTGTCGCGTGGATTAGATGGATGGTGGTGTTTCAAGGCTGCAACGAGACGGGTTGTAGCATGGGATCAGCTCGTTTCAAACGGAGTTTCATGTTTTAAACGTCTGAACGGTGTAACGGGGAAGTTGCATTCTGCGACGCGAGTGTGACTGTGGGATTTAAGGCCTTTATGATCGTTGCGATATAACCTGGGCGGGGGAGTCGTAAAATTTCTCTTTCACCTCGGTTTCGTAACCGAATTTACCACCTACATCGCCCAGTTTCGCGTCCTGTCTTCTCGCAGAGAGGACTTCTTTCGGTAGATGCAATTTCGAAATTGCACGGCGATGATGCTGGGGAACAATGGAGATGGAAAAGGACCCTTTTGCCTCTGTGCGCACTTCTAGAGTCTATTCGGCTTAAAGGAGTTTTAAGGTAATGTTTAGTAGAGCGTGCTACTTTGAATCGAAGCTTTGTCAACGAGAATTTGGCTGTGGAATTAGTTCACGTTGGGGTATCTTAAAATAAATGGAAATTAAATGTTCATTTACAGGGTGACATTTTCTTTACATCAAATAAGGCAAAGAACAGGTTTGGATTTAAACGAACCACTCTATTAATATTAATGTATCTTTAAAGAAACGCAAAGTAGAAATTAATTTCTGGGATGAAATTTTATATAAAGAAGTTTGAAGAACATGAACTATTTTTTTGAATATCTAAAGATGCAAAGAGAAAATCGACAATGTATTACCACAAACAAATTATTTACCTGAATAATTATTAACGATACGAGCACAATGCAAATATTAGTTAAATTACCAAACACAAAAGTCCAGCAACAATTTACATTAAAATCATTGAAATTACCAGCACGCAAATATTACTTCAAATGAAATCATCAAACACAACAGTTCACTTCTTCCATCCTCCTCCCGTGTCGCAACCAACGTGACAACCATTTAAAACGAACAAAAACAACCCACCCTCGTCTCTCCTATTAATCAAACAACATTCTACAAACCTAAAAGATAGCCATTTCACGAATTCCTTGTAGCACACATTTCCCCAACGTCTCTCTCTCGCACATTTCACGTGCCAATTAAACTCTCCACTGGAACCGAGCCACCCAAGTGCAAAGTGAACGAGGCACAAGGTCCGCCCAGCACCCAATGCATCAATCCACCACCACAGAAACGGCACCCATAGCAGAAAAAAGCAAAAAAAAAGACACGCATGCATACATCGAAACGGTCGACCTTGCGGCAAGAGTCTCCGGTGGTGGTTCCACGGGCCCCAAAGAGGAGAGAACGGGTTCCCAATTCGGGATTCCCGGCCGTCACCTTCGGCCAGCCAAAAGCACCGATGAAAATTAATGAAACGACAATTGGCGTTAATGGCTTCCCGTGTGCTGAACGATCCGGCGACCAGAGAGAGCGTGTGTGTGTGCGTTAGGCTTCTCTGCATCCTCGTTACGACACACCAGCCAGTGTATTTCGAGGGTACCGGTGGATTTGCTTTTTTCGAAAGCGAGCCACCGAGATATCCGTGGCCGCGACACGATCCAGATCCGAATTGGTTCGGAAGATCAAGCACACACACACGTAAACAGAGACAGAGGCTGGAACGTCTGTTCTATTTATAATGGACGACGCGTGTGCCGGCTACCGGTAACACGCTCCGAATCACTCGTGTGGCCCGATGTTAATTCATTCGATTCCTGGTATCAGAGGCCCGGATCTTGTCTTTAACGCGTTAGCTTCTACACGGCCTTGACGTTCCGTGTAATTACACCGCGTGAGTCTTGAGACGAGTTGAAAACCGAGAGAGAGTACAGCACACCAGTGATGCCTTTTAATGAAACTTCTTCTTCTTCTTCTTCTTCTTCTTCTCGCCTAGCGAGGAGGAGCTTCTACATCCTCGGGTTAACGATACACACGGCGAACGGCGCGGCCATGTAACGATTCACTGTGGTTCTCGAGCGGTGTAGCGTAGTTTTGTAGCGAACTAGATGGATGAGTTAGGTTGTTTTTTTTTTGTTTTTGTGCTGGTAATTACGATTCGTTTACGGTGAGAAAAATAGTGATTAGGTGGATCGTGATTTAGATGTGAGGATAAGTTCGAGAGTTAAAAGGAAGTAAATGGTTGTGGAAGATTCGTGGAGGACAGGATATTTTGAGAATGGTAGGTTTGTGTTGGAAAATTTGAGGAGAATATTTTGAAGGCGACATATCGAACCATGTCTGAGAAGCTAAGCGATTGCGGGACTACCGTGTTTACACGAACTTCCTGTTTCATTTTGGCTGCCTGAATACGCTCCCGAAGTTTGCCTGTTAAAACCGGAAATACCGTGTATATAGCGTGTTTATCGAAGCGGATGTACATATAAGATATTACATTGTAGTCTCAACAAACAAATACTTAACCTGCGGTGGGAGTTATAACATCGCTGCGACGAAAGGCTTTGAAGTTCGACCGATATTCTGGTTGTGAACAGTGTTTTACAATGTATTCATACGGATTGATTTAAGTTTAGGTGGAATTTAAAGGAGTCAAATTAATATTCCAAAAATTCGTAATTCGAAATAATGTTGATATTTAAAACACCGGTATAAGATCATTCTGTAAGTTTGTGTCGAATAATTTTTAATAAAAATTAGCGAAAAAAGAAATTTATTCGTCTCGTTTATTTGAAAACTTCGAATAACTCGAATTTATTCATTTGTGAATAAAAAGTTGTTCCTTCTTCGTGAATAATTCGAGTAATTCGTGAGTTTATTCATTCCTGATTCTTGAATAATTCCTGAATTTATTCATTCCTTATTCCGGAATAATTCGAATTTACTCGTTGAATTTATTTATTCACTATTCGTGAATAATTCGAATTTATCCATTATTCCGAATTTATTCATTCGTTATTCATGAATAATTCGAATTTAATCGTTATTCCTGAATAATCCAAATTTAATCGTTATCCGTGAATTTCTTCACTCGTCATTCCCAAATAATTCCAATTTTCCCCTTATTCCAAATATTATAACAATTGCCCAACACCCACGCAAAATCTCCACAACCCCTGTTTTAAATGTTAATATTGTGCACCGTACTGTAACTAAATACACCTAATTTCATACAATCTCGTAACGAGAACGTGTTAGCCACCAAGTACTCTACAATCTTAATTTCATTCCACTCTTCTTACCCCGTATCCCATTATTCGAATGAAAATATCTTGTATCAAAAAGGTAATAAAATATGCCGATAAAATAACATACACGCCACGGAAGAGGTGTAATCTTCATCTTTGTCGGTGAAGCAACACTTGCAGGTAGTTGCAGCGATTTTGAAAAAAGAAACAAGTAAAAAGAAGGGTGCCAGTTATACGTGCACTGTGGCGTTCGTGCAGCTTGTTAATTAACTCGCAATCCGGTAATTGGCCGCGATAATAAGTTGCAGTTCTGGCACGCGGGGTCGTTTCCATAGGGTCATCGTCGGTGCTATCTGGTTGTGGCTGCTGTGCATACCGTCGTCTGCAGGAAACGTTAGAACGATAAAAAGGTTGGCCGGGTCAACAGTTCGTTTAATCCTTTTTCGGACGTTTCGTCTCAGGGGCGCGGTCACGTTAGCCAGGACGAGAAGATTCGGAGATACGAGTGTGTGGAGAGAGAGAGAGAGAGAGAGAAAGAGACTGGGAAAATTCTAAACCGCGAAGATTATCTACGAATGGAGAAGGGTTAATAGGTTGTTTCGCCTTTCGAAAAATTTACATTAATTCCGGCTGCTCTTTGCGCGGCCGGAAACCGAGATGGGCTACCGCGATCTCTCCATTGAGGAACGATGAAGTTTGTTCATTTACACGTCGAGCAATATTATCGCGTGCTTTATGTGGTGAAACGGAAAGTTCAGCTGTTACGAGCCCTTGAGAATTTTTAATTGTATAAAATTATACACCGTGCAGTTTCTGTGACGTTAATGGAACATCGGATGAAAGCAATACGAGCTTTAAAGGACGAAAGTGTAGCGATATATTAAACACAGGATGTGCGTAAAGCGCGTAAAGTTAAAGTTGATTTTTTTTTTCGAAGTTTTGTTCGAGGAATAAACATACTTTGGAAAAGGAAATTTGTTTAATTTAATATGGAATTAATTTGGGTCTCTAAGGTAATTCACCTTACTCGAATACTCGAATTCTCGGATACAGGATCGCATTATAAGGAGTATTTCGAATACTAAGATATCTAGCTAGTAAGAGCTCTAATTGGAATAAATTTTTATTACTGAAAACTAACAATAAAATTCTCCTTACTACCAATCTTCATATTACACACCTAATCCACGTCCAAAACAAACCCCTAAACGTCCAATCAGCGACAATAAATCAAGCAACTTTCAATCGCCAACAAACAACCCGTAAAATTAAAAACACCGAAATTTTTATCACAACTCGTGTCCACCAAAAAAGCCCCGCAGACTCCAATCAACCGGTTCATCCTCGCCCGAGTACCGTCCACAAAGGCTAGAAACCTCTCAACGAACCCCTATCAGACTCAATATCGCGATAAACATCCCCGCAACCGTGTTATCGTCGACAAAGCGGGACAAGGAAGGGAGAGAAAGAAAAAACGGAATCGGGAGGGAACGAGGATCGTTGAATCTCATCCGGCGGCGTCTCTCTCGGTTCTCCATTTTCATAAATCAGCAAGTAGCGATCCGGAATGATTAATCCTCGACGGCGGAGGGACGAGAGGAGGTCGAGGGATGAAAATGCAAATGCCGATCGCGAGGTCCCCGGACGCGCGACACCGTCGGGCTCCGTCCAAAGTGGATGACGAGCCATCCGTGACGATTCTCCTGCATGCGATATCCGGCGCCGATCGGGGAACTCAGTCGCGAATAATGTCCTACGGCTGTCGCGGAAAGTAGGCGTCGCCAAAGCGTATGCGTACATTAGCATTTAGCAATTAGTAGGGAACGGTATTCCATCCATCAGCTAACCCTTCGTCTCGCCACTTCCCCCCAACCCGTCGGTTCATTCGTTCGTGTCGTGTCGTTCGTTCGGGTGCGTACACGCGCGGATTAAGAGCGCGAAACGTGTGCGCGCGCGTTACGAAGAGAAGGAGGGGGAGGATTTGCGGAACAGGGTGACAGAGAGAGAGAGAGGCGAAAGATGTGTGCAGACGCGTGTGTACGAGTGGCGTGTTGCGCGATCGTAATGGTATAAATATGGAGTACCTACCCCCAGCGAGTTAAACGCAGCCGTCGTGTTTCGCACTTTCTGCAAGGAATTTCCGCTTTTCGTCGCGTTTGTCGCGGCGCAGGAGAACCTGTGAGCGAAACGTGTTCCGCAAACGCGGCCGTTTTTGATGTTAATGGCGAGGGTCTTCTTTCGCGAGGAAACTCGCGCCTTTCTCGCGATATTCAAGGCTGGTTTTTGTGCGAACGAAAACGTTTACCCGATTCTTTGGTTGCTGGGGTTCTCGAGCGACGGAAAATTCTTTTGGGAGAAGCTTGCTGCTGACGGGTTTTCCGTAGTTTGTTGATTAATTTGACCCTTTGGAATGGAGTGACGACCGAGAAGAGACGTTAAATGATTGTCGTTTCGTGAATAATTAATCGAGACAGAGAACAGATTTGTGAGCCTCCGTAAATTTGTCCACTACAGTGAAATAGAGGATACATTGAATATTTCAATGAAATAGTATAGTTCATTCCTACGTTGGTTTTAAAAAATTTTAAACAAGATACGATTTGCAACCTTTCCTATAGCAAAATGACCTCCGAGTGCAAACGGTTAAGAAATGTACGCCAAAAGCGAATAAGATCTCTTGGTTTCAAGAAAAAAATGTGTATTCCGTTAAAAAATGACAATTGTTGAATTTTGAAGATGTAAAATTTTTAAATTTGAATATTCAAAAATTTAAAAAATTTCGGTTTTTCCAAGAATCACGATTGCTACTTTCCCTTTAACACTGAGCAAATCTACCTTGTACAGTTATTCCACCGCACGCCTAATGGCCTTAATGCCACGCGTATCAAACCTCCGCAACTTTGTGCCAACAAACTCTACAACCACATTTCCTTTCCCACCAGCATTAACATCTCTCTTTTTTCACGTATCACTATACAATGACAAACAAACTCAGCCTTGCACTCTCCAACGAGTTTCATTATCATCCTCCTCTAACCACCATTCTCGACTTCAGACCGAAGTTCAAGATGTTCACTTCGTTCCACGAACCACCAACGACCAAGTATATAAAAGGTTCCTCGAGAAGAATGTACCGAATGAGAGATATATTTCAATTTACCTGTTCTCTCTCTTGTTTCCTCCGACATTTCAACCGCTGCGAAAATATTGTCCACTCGTCGATATCCACTTTTCATACGGTCAATGGACATAAATTTCCCCCGTGCAACGTTACGAAAATCCAAACAGCGAGAGGTTGGTAAATATCTTAAGCCCTGTAATGGAATATTCGCACATTAGCGACAGGCCATTAATACGACGGTCGTTGGTATCCGCGAAGAGTGGCGTTTCGCTCTTTAGCGAACTCTGTAAGTGGGTTACCGAGGAGGTTCTCGCGCGCGAGCGCTTACACACCCCTTTCTTGTATAATTGTTTGGACACGAAAAGCTTGCACGCGTAAACCACGCGTTTCCTTACGTGCGCCGGTACTCTTTGTTTGTTCTTCCATGTTCACGCATCGCGCCCGTTAAATTGAATTTACCTCGCTCGAGACGGCGAACCGTGCCGCCTCCTCGGTGTATTTGTCTTCGAAAATACGCAGGAATCCTGGATACGGCGTGGAACAATCGAAACCACGGCTCGTCTCGTTTCCATTTGTCCGTTTATTTTTCTACCTGGCACCGATCGCCGCAATGAAGTCAGACGCTCGCGATAAACGGATTTCGCGCGAATTTCCAGGGGCGGAGTTCGTCTTGTGAGGTACTATTAATGGACGTTCATTATGCCCCGCGCCGTTTGTACAGCGAGTCGAGAAATTTTCAGTCTGATCAGTCTCTTTTTGTTTCTACTTTTTACCGGGGGGTTGTTGTATGGTCTGCAGGGCTAACGAACTACTTTTGTTTGATTTGAATTGCTGATGAACCTTAAATTTATGAGTTCACTCAGTTGTGTTTCTTGGTTACTATAAAAAATTTCATTGGTTTTATTAAGAAGCGATAAAAAAAATACATAACAGAAGAAATCAAATAAAATTATTGTATAATAAAGGAAAAGATCTATAATTCAAAAACACCCCACATATAAAATGTTTTATTAAACTTTTTCCATTTTCTTTAACGATCTTTGTTGATACATTAAAAATTCAAAAGCACTCTGCATAAAAAACGACAAATGAACTTGGTATCCCTTAGAACCATGAAAAATAGTTTTTCATAAATCTCGGGTCGAGAAAATCAATTAATATCAATGGTCGTACGATCATTGAAGTGGGCGTAACACAATGAAAATCAAGGAACAACTATTAGTTCCACAAGTTTCACCAGCCACGTTATTATTCCCATTTCATTCGTCTATTATTCCCAAGCACAATTACATCGTGAAACCATCTTATCGGGGATCCGCGGAAAATCATTAAAACACGAGAGAGAGAGCCCGTCTCTCGATCTTCTAATTGCGGTGTCGACGCGCGGGCAAAATGGCTCGATCCGAATTAAGACAATGATCCCCGGTTAAATGGGTGTACAAGTGACTGATTTCCGATCTCATTAAAAAAAAGTCGCGAACGTTTTCGAGAACTACTGTCACCGAGGCTGTAAGGAGGCTCGTAGAAGTCGCCCCTTTTCTGAACGCTATCGACAAGGAACGATCGGACGATCGACGTAACCGCGTCGACGGGGACACATCGTTAAACGCGTTTCTGCCTCGTCTATCATCCAGAAGCTCCGTGGCTCCGTCGTTCACTCTTCCAAAAGCTTTTATCGCGATGCCGGACGCGTTACAACGTATTACATCATACTCGACACCGGTCGTTCTGACATTAACGAGCGATAGTATTTCCTACGGCGCGCGAACATTCGCCAGTAACCGGGGCGGAGAAAATCTTCTGTCTGCGACCTACGCGAGAAGTCGAAACCGCCGTCGTAGACGAGCAGCAATAATTTCTCCCTCGTACGTAACGCGTTATATTGTTCGAGGAGGTTTCCCGAACGACTGGTCCACTGGCTACGGTGTAACACGGTGTCGCGTGTTTCGAAACAGTCGTCTGACTCTGCGGAACTATAATTCAACTTGGAAGTGGGTGAATCGTTGGGAACAAGTTGGGATTATAACGTTTCTTAGTTATTTTCTTTTCAAATTTTCGAAAATTTGGAACTCGGCCAATGAAACTGAAATTATTTAAAATTCAAATTCAAACTACTCGAACTTGAAATTCATTTTGATTTAGAAAACTTTTTTTCTTATTTTAAATTATAAAAATTTAAATTCAGCCAATGAAATTCAAGCTAGATATTCAAATTTAAATACTTCAATTCTGCTAATCAAATTCCAACTATTCAAATTCTAGTATTTAATTAACAAGGTAAATAACATTCTAATTAAGGATTCTTAGGGACTTAGGAACTCGAAGAAACCGGAAATTTTACGTTTCGTGTAGTCCAGCAGCTATTTTAAAACACCGCGGTGCGTTGCACGCCTACAAATAGAGACATGTGTTGTGGGTTGTTGTTTTACGGGTTATGTTAATTGGACGAGGCACAGTGAAATCGATAATGACAGATCGCGATTGGGAAGTCTTGATTTCACTGACACCGCTACTGTAAAATTTTATATTTTCTAAAAGACAATATTACATAAACAAGATTGTTATTTATTACATCTACAATTATAGTGACTTTCCTAGAACATCTTCAGGAATAATTTGAAATTGTCCAGCAATTGTAGAAGAATTCGATCGTCGTCTTTTAGCGAAAAACCTGATGTCAGCAAGGGACCCTAATACCTCAATCCAACGATTTCACCCAAATTCGCGGGAACATCGTCCAATATCCTTCCTCTCTATCGCATTCCTCGGGAATGTTCCCTCCTTCCATTCTCCGGAAACTCATTTCACCAGGTACACGTCATAGAATCGCTGCGCTGGGACGTGCAATTTCCTGGATTAGGGAAACACCAAGGTAACGCTCTGTCCAGGTATTGCACAGCCCGCAATTACGTCCCGCAATTCTTACTTTGGACAACAAGCAATATGAACAGTGATTGCGAGTTACGCTCGTTTTCCCACCCCGATTTCCACCTGAGAACGACTCACATCGAGGGATAACGCTCTCCGGTGCGAAAAAAAGACTCCAACTTTACGGAATTCCTCGTTATCCATGTAGTAGAATAATTTATAGCCCTATAAAAATTTTCTAATTGCTCAATTTACATTTTACGTTATCTCTGTAGATATATACTGTTAGACCGAGGCGATTAGTTTTCGAAAAACACTTTTTTAACCCTTTGAAGACACTTAGGTGGCCGGTTTCACGCAGCCCACCCAGTATGTACGAAAATATATTTCTCTTTCTCGAAGGTTAAAATGAAAGAGAAGAGCGTTTCTTTAACGCTCCTCTTCGGAATTTAACGAGCTCTAAAGCAATGAAATGTTTTACCGATACAAGTCGACATAAAGAAAGACAAGAAACGAAGAATATGACGTGATAAGAAGAGTTTTATAATTGCTTTCCTATGCAAAATTCTAGCGTGAAAAATTTTACCATGCATACGTCAAGTTTTCACTATGCAAATTTTACCGTGTAAAATTTTTGCTATGCAAATTTTGCTATTAAAATTTTTACCGTGCAAATTTTACTACGTAAAACTTTTACTATGTGAAATATTCACTATGCAAATTTGTCAAACGAATGAAAAATGCTACCGCGTGTTCGTTGTTAATAACTCGCGGGGAGATTCGCGCGAGCGATTTAATGGCAATTCTATTATTGGAGAAATTTCTGATCACCCCTTTCGCGCTCATTAACCGAATCGAAGAGTCATCGAAAACGGGGCCTAACAGCCGATTTCCATTAGACACACGATCGTTTTCACACCCTCTACCGTTTCATCGTCGACGACGGCTGAGGAAGAATCGATCGCGCGCAATTATGGTGGCACGCACACGGCCAATGACATTTTCTTCCATTTTTCCTTCGAACGAGGCGAGCGCCGACGGCGAAACGCCGTCATCATCATCGCCTTCGCGGTGAAGGAATTGCGAACAATGCGAGCACCGGGCAGAATGATCACGATTTCGCGTTTTCTTCGCGCGTGCAATTGCGTGCGTAGGCACTTCATCGCAGTATCGCTTCTCGCTTTAACGTTTTCCACGCCGGAGAATCGCGGTAAATTGCTGGCTCCTGTCTTTTTAATCGGGAATTTCTCCGCCTCTTCACGGGGGAAACGCAGTCGCCTCCCGAGCGAGTATTTCTTCGCTTTAGACGCCTCTTTGTGACGGAATCTTTCAATTCTTCTTTTTAGAAGCGAGTGTTCGAATATCGTTGAGATAAACTGTTGCTCCAATACGAAATTATTGTTTTATTAATTTTGGGTGTTTCGTAAGTACAGAGTGTGGCAGGAAGTGTTGTGCCAGCGGACAGGAAGTGATTCCATATGCAAAAATTAAGGAGAAATGTTCAAATATCCTTGAGATGAAAAATTGCACCAATAAGAAACTATTATTTCATTAATTTCCACGAAAATTTGTAATTAGAAATTCTATTTCTATTTTATTAAATTCTAACAGTACCTAGTCGGTCGCACTCTGTATTTTGCGTTCGTAATTTTTCTGCGTCACGGTCGTTAACCCTTTAACTTTCCTTCAGATCACCGATAAAGAATGATCATTTTTTCTTTTGGCAAAAATTTCGTACCACATTTTCTTCATTTTTAGCGCTTTCAGGAAAAGCGAAAACACAAATCACGTTTCTTACGAGAATTAACATTTACGTGACTATCGCTGGTACGAATAAATCATTGATTAAAAACCGTCGGTAACCATTTTAATCGTGACTTGAGGTCACGCATAGTGTGAAAAACAGGCGAATTGTCTAGGGAATAAAGGTCTACTGCACTTGCCTCGAGCAACAAAGGGCACTTCACTGAAGAAGTCCCTAAAAATGGTACGATAAAGCGATACAATGTAGCAAAAAGAAAAAAAGGAAAGAAAAAAAAGAGCACTATAAGCCTTTTTTCCCCGAGGGCATAGCTGTGAAGCGGTCGGTATCACTCATCGACCGTGTCTCTTCTCCTCGTCTTCCCGTTGACTTCCTGTCGAGCATTAACCGGGTGTCGGATTACCGCGTTCCATTCCTAAGCTGGCATAGAAACAGACAGCTTAATCCAGGCCGATTTACCTAAGCCACTCGTCAATCAAATCAGATCAGAGACAATGGGCCAGAAAAAATAGGGAGAGCGCGTTGTTTCGCGTTAACGATACAGTCGTTGAACAAGTGCTCTCAAATCCCATTAACCTTTCGCTATTCCAATTTGCCTTTCGTTACAGATACAGTTTCATTATCATTTTTTAACGAGAAAAAAATTCAATCAAGATTTGAATATTACCTACTTGTGATACTAGGATTTTTGGAAAGAATTCGATAATACTTTCGTTTACATTGCAAACCTTATATGAAAAATTTGTAGCTGCAGATAGTATTTGGTCAGCTATTAAGACGATACCTTTTATAAACATAATTGAACCCATCGGTGAAGCTTAATTAACAGAATTAGCGATTAAATATACCTGTTAACCCTAGAGCTGTCTTCGTTTCTTTTCTGACCCACCGCCTTTTTATATTTTTAGTAATCTTTGCTGTTATCAAGTTTACGTTCCTTAACATTATTTTAAACGTTTATTGTCTAGGTTCATATGTCGCGTTGGAAAGAAATTATTACACATAAGGTCTTAGGTCCTGTTTGACCCAAAAGTCTTAAGTGTACAGTCGAAACGAAGAACGCGATAGGGTAACAGTAACTTTTTAAAAATTTGAGCTTACGTATTTGAAAAAACTAAATATATAATTATATATAAAATAATAAAAAATCCAGCCTAACGATAAATTCCTATTACTTCCAATTACCAACGAACGCTAATAATCGAAAATGTGACCAGAATCCGCAGGAAATCTTTCTCGTCGGAACAGAAACAGCTCGGCAAAGAACGTCTAACCAAAAACGAAGGAAGTCGTCGTGAAATAACACGGCTGACATAAATCAAGTTCAGCCGGGCCCCGCTTTATGAACCAAGCAAAACCTACGAACCGTCCAATTTCAATTTCTGTTGAGATGTTGGGCACGAAGGAGCCAGCTGGTAACAAAGGTGAGCAGAATCGCGAATCATAAAATGCGGCAAAAATAGCTCTGAATTTAGCGTGGTTCGCGATCATAAATCCAGGCTACTTCCGACGTTAAGAGTCGCCCTGTGCACCTCGATCAAGAGAGAAGTTCTTTGACCGGTAAATACACGTCGAAATGCGTTCTCGAGGGTGTGTATGTACACACGTTCATCGTAGCGGCTATAAGCCTTGCGGTTTTCGCCAATACTGGCCTCGATACCGGTGGATCCAAGGGGGTTGGTGAAATAAAGCGACTCGCGCACTGGAGAACAATCCTATCCGCCTCGAAACGGGAGCCGTTTCTTCGATTTCCGATTTTATTTGATCAACGTCGAGAACCTTTTCCTTTACTGTCTTCCGCTGGATTTTATTCCTCGGATACGTTCTTGCTCCGTTTCGTTCCGGTATCTATTAAACTATCAGTTCGTGGAACAGGAATATTAATTGACAGCTGTGGGCATTTAAATATGTATTTTCTTTCTATATCAACACCCTTCCTTCCGATATTCGAGATCTCTCGGGAACGAAATTTCATAGGAGAACACAGAGGAACGTTTCTTATCCAAACTCAAACAGCGTCCAAGTTAACCCATTTTCAAATAGCGGTAATAAAATGTTCGTAGATAGGAAGTGAAATAATTAAAAATTTACTCTAGCAATAAATTTCTATCGAAGTTTTTTAAAGTGTATCTTTGATTACTAACGAACATGTTTCTATACTTTTGACTTATTTTTTCAAGCAGATTCGCTCTTTTTCTTTTTTCTTTTAATTTTACTCTGTGCGCTCTTTTTCTGTATCCTTAACAAAGACGTTAAACGAGAATAAACATTGTTGCTATAAATAATGAAGTTAGTAAGATGTATCTAAGATTTTCCAGCGATGGCTGGCCACGTCGATCCATAAAAAGTCTCAAGACTATTAAACATCGTATTAAATCTACGATTGTCGATAACACGTAACGATCTTACACTGTGCGCTCTTTTTTTGTAACCCGTAATAAAGACGTAAAAGAAAACCAAATAATGTTGCTATAAAACGAATTTAGCTCTCGTTATCCGAACGAATTTAACGTATCTAATCTCCTCCTCCGACGGTCGACTACATCGATCCGCAAAAAAGTCCGAAGAATATTAAACATCGTATTAAACCTTCACGGTCTAATTTCATTTGCACAGCATCCGCCTGAAGGCACGCCTCGATTCACGACACACGCATATCCTCGATGCATAGAAACGGCGTATTACTCGAAGAATACAAACATCGGTTAATTTACGACCTTAATAACTCGATATCGGTAACATCGTTGAACATTATAAATCCATTGCTCGCCTCAGAACTCCCAACATCCTACAACGTGTATTTTTCTCCCCTCCCTCCGTACTATCTTGTCTCGTTCGAAACGAGAAGCAACAAACAAAACGGAGAACCAACAACTTTCGTACGAAACATCATTTTTACTCCCTGTTTAAAATCCCCAAGCGTCATTTACAATTACAATTACAGCGTTGTTGGATAATTAAAGGCTTCTTAAACAAGATCGATATGATCTGGGATCTAAGAGAGTGGAAATACGCGAGGCGGAGGTTCGTTAAACAGAAACGGTGCCGAGCGGCGGTATAATTAATCGGTCTCCGGTCGAGTCAATAAAATTTCCCCTTGATCGTTCGATCATTCCGCGCCAATAAAACGTTCTTTAATCGTCCGTGGATCGTCGAGAGTCGATAAAATTTTTTCGCAATCGGTCGCCCCCGATCAACGGGGCTCGACAGATTTTCGCTCGATCGCATGAAATCCCGGCTCGATGGTAATCGCTTTAACCCCGATATCGCGCACCAGCTAGAGACGCTGGTGAACGTCGAGAAGAAAAGCGAGGAATCCGGTCGTGCGCGGCGCTTAACCACGATTAACTCGCCATGTTATGTCTCGAGAATCCGGCGGGGCCCATTTTACGAGACGTCGTTTCGTGTCGCGCGAAATTCGAAACCCGATCCCTTTCGCACGGTGTTCATTCCCCCGCGGTTGAAATTCATTCGACGGACCGCCGCGAATATTTATTACACACCGCGGGGCGTATTATTTCGGGTGTCCGAAAATTCTGCCGCTTTGTCTCTTTTTACGGGGAATCGCACGACGCGGTTAATTACGGAGGTACACTGTGGTAAATACAGTTTTCTGTTTGGGAGAAATGTGATCGTTTAATCGTGAGAAACGTTTATCGCCTCTAAACTGGCAAATCTCGGACTCTCTCGAAGAAATATTGTCGTCCAGAGGAGAGGAACTAAACGACTAACGTTAAAGAGCTAGACCACACCTGAGAAATGAAAATGATACCTAACTTTGCT
>NW_017100427.1:1795169-1799908 GCF_001263275.1 Habropoda laboriosa
TAACTTTGCTATTTTTTTTTTTTTTTTAGAAAATTATCGACTCTGCGGAAAATTTTTCATAGGAGATTTGTTATAGTGCCTTTAAAGAATGTGAATGTATTTTTTCATTTAATTTCTTTGTGAAATGGCGACGCTGTAGCCTGAATCTCTACCTCGGATAAAAATTCATATTAAAAATTGTAGAAAATTTCCAAGATTCTAAAATAGAAAATTAAAAAATCGAAGATGTTTGCAAACTTCAGAGATGATCCAATCTCTCAAAAATATCGTTTCTTTTCCAAGGATAACGAACAGAGAAAAGGTAACAAAGTCAGGATCTAATTTTAAACAGGTTCATTTTCACCTCTTCCAAGCGGTTCCGTGTAAAAAAAGATCGAAAGCGAGGGAAAATTAAAACGAGTTCATTACCATGGAATAACTATCAAGGTGATCAAGTGACTTCTTAAACGAACACGCACGAAACATCGATCTCTCCCTCGCATCGCAAAGTCTGCGTATACACCTGAATTTGTACACGTGTTACGTGTCATTTTTAATCGAATTTTGATAGCTAGACTCCCCGGCACCGGAAGATCGCAGGGTGAGATATTAACGCACGGCGGTCCCCGCCGTGAAGATGAATCGTGCGAAAACTATAACGACGCGCGAACAAGACTTTCACTCGCATGCGGAGGCCCCGATTATACAATCACGCGGCGATCTTCCCTTAATTATGGCTCGCGATCGTTCCTCAAGATATAACAAATTACCGGATCTTAATTTTCCTTTTCCTCCCTTACGTTTCCTCGAGCCGTGGCAGCAAAGTGGGAATAAATACAACGATGTGAGAAATTATGGGTTTCCGAGGAGGAGCGGAGTCGGTTCCAAGCGAAACACGTGAAGTAGTATCGAACAACTGGGATGCGAAAATTGTATCGCACGCTGTACGAGCCGTTGATCTCATACTTTAGAAACAGCTTACGCCTATAATGGGAAACATTCAATCTCCGGTTTGCGCCGGCATAATCAGCTGGAAGTTTTTCATTACTCCGATCTTTATCCGGCGATCTCTTTTAGTCTCTTTAGCGCAATTTGCATTACGATTGAAACTCGATAACGCGAGGCTGCATCGGCCGATGAATTTCATATCTTACGGGGAGTAGAGAGAAATGGTTATAATTATTCGTGAAAATTCTGGTAAGATAAGGACGCTGTTGATATATATCGCGAGAGCGATAATTGACGCGTAAAAGCGACTTTCAACGGCAATTTACTCCCTTTCGAGTTTTTTCAGAATTTTTTTTTTTAATACTTTTTCCTGGGGCAAAAATTAGTAAATTTGTTCTTTTATATTTTATCGATGTATAAACTACTTTACATCGAAATGAAATACTTCTTCGTTGTGGTGTGACGTTTAAAATATTCCTCAACCTCGTTGTATAATCTACATTTTAATTTTGCAAAAACAGTGCAACTTTCGCAACTGAGTAGCAGCTAATCCTTGTTTCATATCTCCTCACACACTGATCACCTTGAGAAAAGAGGTACATTCTTTTACAGACACGCTACACATCCTTCACAGATATCTGCACAAGCTTACTATAACCTCTTTTCAGCAATTAATACAATTTTTACAAAACAAACAAAACAATAAAAACAGTTCCACGGTAGGGCAACAGATTCTGTTCCGTAATAGAATATCAACGTGTTAACCGTATCATAACGAGTGCCACAGATTAGGATCTATCTAAAACCAGTCACATCGGTGACAAAAATTCATTTTAATACCAATTTTCGATTTAACCTATAAAACTGAAGATTGCCAAATTTAATTAAGCTACAATGCACCAACCTTTCTTACTTAATGTAGCACTAAAACAGTAAACAGCCAACTCTTAGGTGCACAATCAGGAAAAGAAACCATACGTCAACGAGTTCATTCTAATTTTCACCATCTCTTTCTCAATACCAAATAAAAATTCCTACTCCACGATCGATGATGATCAAAATCCTCCATTTTATCGAGTACCTAGCACAGCAAAAGAAGAAAAACGAAGGCGAATCGCGTCAGATTTACAGCAAACATTAACTCCCCCGAGAAGGAGCGAACGTGGCTGGCCGATAAATCGATCATTGATCATTGTTTCGTCTCGGCGATCAAAGAGGGTTGACGTTAACGACGGAATTCAAGCCTGTATGCCGTGGCTCGTAAAACCGATCTCCCTCGACGTTTGGGAACTCCTGCCGGTTGGACAGCCGCGAAACTCGAAACCGTGGCGTTGAATCGAATTAATTGAAATGGCCGGAGCTATTATAAGAAGTTGCGGTGCTCGTTTCGCCGGGGATCAATCGATACACGGGGAAAGGAGCGCGCGATCCTCAGCTCCGGTGAAACCAGTTTGTGTCGTCTGGTCTTTATTAAAACAAGTAATTACAATCTTATTATAAACTTATCGTCGCTCTCGACGACCCCTCGCGAAACGAACACTTCGCCGCGCCGCTGAAAATTGCTCGCAGCTTCTTTCCTCGATCACGTGAACCCGATCGATTATTCACGGCTAGTTTCGTTCGATTGAAAAGATGAGATTGTAGAACGGTGAATTTTTCTTTTTTCTTCGTTTTGTCGAGAGCTAGTTCCTTACTTAACTCGATCATCGCCGGATACTTTCTATTATGTCTGGCACGATTTAACGGGCCTTTAATGGCTGCTAAACGCGACAATTGCCGCGAGCGTGAAAAGAAGTGTTTTTCTCCTTTTTTTTTTTTTCATGGGTGAAAAGTCTCTTGAGATACGGAGGGAAATTGTTTAAGAGATTTTAGACGAATTTTCGTTGGCGATGGGAATTTTTCAAGTATGAAGAGAATAGGGAGTTTAGTTTAATTGTGATTTAATTGTGGTTGTATAACACCTGATGATCAGTTCAATAGCAATATATTTTATAACAATAACTATAAACACACGTAAAAAGGGATAATGATAATTTGATCAACGCTCTCTAAATATATCTCGCAATAAATTCTCACGTACTCACTGATATCAATAACAACGCGCTTCTCATGTTTTACCCCCAGTTACCCTGTATGATCCGCTCGTTTACCAAATCTCGTCTCACGTACTCACTGATATCAATAACAACGCGGTTCTACTGTTTTACTCCCTGTTTCCCTGTATGATCCGCTCGTTTTCCAAATCTCGAGACGATTCGACAAACACACTACATTCACGCCATTACTCACAACTTATTATTAAACCAATTCCACATTGATACTGTTAAGAATGTATGTTTCTCGAATGAAGAAGTTTCAGAGTTTTGGTAAATTACTTAACCCTTTTACTTGAACGAAAATTAATCTCAATGTAATGTCTATTATCGAAATTCTTAAAAAAATTCTTTAAAGGAATAATTCACTCATAAAAGGGTTAAATGTTTAGAAGACACTTTCTACAGTGAAAATAAAATTATCAGTTTGTCTAATCATAATATATTCTTTTCTGCTGCAAAAAATTGCTAAATTTATGTCCCTTCTTTCATATTTCATATCGATGCACGTTTCTTAAATACAAAAAAATATTGCTACCTTCTGTAACTATGGCATACTGTCTGCTGTCATATTTAAGTGCACCATATATCACGAACCCCTAAATAGAATAATATATGTATTTTAATTAAACGAAAATCATATACACAGGGGTTCCTTTAAAATAGACAAAAAATGTTTCCAAACAACTTCATTGAAATATATTGAAAGCGGGTGACCGCAACAGTAAATCGTCAAGCACCGTTGAATTCATTTTTCTCTACCCTAGCATCGCACGGAGGGAAAAAAATTCTATGATTTGTGACTCCAACTTTTCCCACTGTGGTGTATCTAAAAAAGAAACGAAACGAAAAAAAAAAAAAACAGAATCCCGAAGAACCGGCGTAACTAAGTGCCAGGAAAGATGTGACAGCTTTATGGGAACCATACCCTTGACCTGAGCTTCCAAGCACACGAGTCGAGAGCTTCTGCTTGTGTTTTCTCGCGAAAATATTCGTGTAACCACGTTGAAAAAACTCGATAAAAAGAATCCCTTTCTTTTTCAAATTCCTCGAAATTTCGCAAACAAATCCATAAATAATGTTTTACGTCTATAATTTTAAATCTTGCAAAAATATTCGTCAAAATTCCACAAATAACAAATCCTTCAATTGTACTTAATATTTGTAATTCTAAAGTTTGCTAAACTATTCGTGTAACCACCTTACTCACAAGAATCGAAAAGAAAGAATTATCTCTTTCAAAAAAATTCCACAAATAACGAATCCCTAAATTCTACTTAATATTTTGTAATTCTAAATTCTGCAAAACTATTCGTGCAAATAACTACCTTGGACAATCTCCTTACAGAGAACTCGATAGAAAGAATCTCTTGTTTAAAAAGTAAACTCATGAAAAATGCTTAAATTACGTTTAATCGTCATAATTAACCTGTCTAGTTTCAGAACTACGCAAACATCCGTTTAGTACAGCCGTAGAGCGTTGGAACACGCGGAAGAATTTTCGACAAAGATTAACTACAATCTTCCAATCCATATTTTATCAGAAATCGCAGCCATTCCGAATGGAATAATTTCACGAACGCGTCTAGCGTCATTGCGTTCCACGGCGGTGCAAATTCGTTCCGAATGCTTTTTTCATCCATCCATAAATAACAAAGATTTACTATCCATTTAAGTGCCCCACCCTGCGTATATATCCTCGTTCGCGTAGGTATTACG
>NW_017100427.1:1799933-1802402 GCF_001263275.1 Habropoda laboriosa
TCCACCTATAGACGATCATTCTCATTTTCCGTCTTGTTACTGAACTTTGCGTGAGCCTTTCATAAAATTTCAAAGTGTTCTCCCTCTCTCTCTCTCTCTCCCTTCTACACTCGACGGTCATAATTTAACTTCTTCCACCGGCACGGACGATCAACCTGTGCTCGTTAGATCGCAATGTAACAACGAAAACAAATTATAATTTACACCGATATTTATTAACGCGTAAAGTTACGCATACCGTAGCTGTTTGTCCTTTTTCTGTACACTTGTATATAGACGCGCACGTGTGTCGAAGTACGATTTGTACGTGCAAATTTGTCACGTTAAACGCTTGAAAAACACAGTCTTGTAAATCGCGAAGAATCTTGATGGACTTAATTGGGTTAACGAGCTCGAATGTCTCGGAACTCTCGAAAGTCTTGAGATTCTTAGCTGTTTCACGGTTCTCCGGATCGTTTTAAACGTTTCAACCGGTCGTCCAAGTAAAATCGTTAATTAGAGTAACGTTCGATTTTACGTGTGACCACAGCGCAGGCAATTAGATTAATTAAACGAAATTGATAGTGGTTCGTTTTCTTTTTTTCCGTTAGCGACACTAACGTTATTTACAACCGAGTGGTTGTCACGCTGAAACGATCATGTTTGGGATCTAGATTCGACGGATACACGGTAAATAAAAGTAACTTCGTGTCTCGCGATATCTTTTTAGACGATTATCACGCCACGTTAATGGATACATTTCTCGATTCGCATACAGCCGATGTATATTACCGAGAATTTAGATTAAAAGCACCAGGTTCGTTATATTTCCCAAGACTAGTTTGATAATTTTATCGCTACGTGGAACTACTCGCGTTCGTAGGTGATAAAGAGTGTATGTGACACCTGAGGCTTTATGAATATGAACACAAAAAGGGAACGTAAGGTATCAGAGACTTCCTTCGTTAAAAGTTTCCTACTTCTAACGATATTGTAATACTAACTGCGGTATAAAAGCGTGGAAACGCTTCTGCTAGGCTGATAAAAGAATCTGCTGTTAATTCGGATTTGATGTTCTAGAGACGAATAGCAATTTTCTCTGACTTAGATTAATTTGACTGAATGAAAAATTTGTGAAAAGAATTCATAAAATTGCTAACACTGGAGTGCACAGTGATCCGATCATATCGATGCTGTTAGCTTCATCGACCCCACTATCAATGCTCACAGAATCGAATCGACATCTAGCACAAAGCATACATACTGACAATAACGAGCAAATGTCATCCTCCGCTGTCCACGTCTCTTTTCCACACTATTCCCGTGAATCACCTGGTCCAAGCGGAGTTGCACAAAGAACAGGAAGACATCAGTACCCCACACTACCCACTTATCATTCGTGTGGCCTAATGGACCCTCGAGCAAGGGGTTGCCGGTCGATCGATCCGCCACGAGGTTACCTTAAGTCCAACTACAGTACGCCCCGGTCGGAACCGAAAGGCGTCAGTTTGGGTAGAGGAGGCACGGTTATCGAGGAAAGAGTAAAATTAAAAAAGTTCTATTGTGAACTGTCAAGTCGTGAACTCTCGTCAAAAGAACCGTGTCGCGCATCGCATGCTTGACTGACTTCGAGAAAGAGGAGCAGTAGTTATCAGGAATATAGTTAAATATACAACCCTGTCCTTTGATAAAACAGACACACGCGACCAGTGAGGAACGTATGGTGGTTCGGCTCTCGACCTTCCATGAAAGGAAATGACTTTGTTCGCACCCCGTTGGACTCGTCTTAACATACACTATCATATTATGTATAAAAATATATAGCATTCTATTTAGAAAAATTAAATTGACTTTGAAATCTCCCCCATCATACCAGGTACAAAAAATTATTTACACCACATAACGTCCCCTTCCATACCAAACAACTTTTGTTAAAACACTTTTTTCCTAATATCACTTCCTTAAAAGATATTCCACTGTATTGAGATAAAACAGGAACACTGTATATGTACACAGTGTTCTGTCGAACTACGCGTAGGTTTAGAGACGTCGACTGTCCACGTAGATGGCAATCCGCGTAGTTGGGAACCAACCCCCGGTTTTACGGAAAACTGAAGTCTGATCGTCTGCATTGCGTGTCACTTGTCGTATATTGTCGTTAGAATAATGACAAACGAAGCAGGTCGTGTGTAAAGGCTTAGTTGTTTACTAAGAGACAGTGTTTTTCCAGAAAAGGATAGAATATGTATATGTCTCGGGGAGACAACAGTAAAAAAAACTAATTTGTTGTTGTTTCATAGGTATAACACATCTTATTGCAAGAAAAATAAACTTAGGATACGACAAAACGAAATTGTTGCAGTAATTCATCTAATTAGCTATACGTAGGCTCTCCTCTATATTCAGTTAACTCAATCATTCGATTGCGTACGTATGTACACATACATATTATTCACGCATGCACATACCGTGAAACTGTAGCTGTGTAGC
>NW_017100427.1:1802448-1802925 GCF_001263275.1 Habropoda laboriosa
ATTCGGTGCACTAGCTTCTTGTATGCAGCGGCCACATCTGATAACAGTTGAAAACACCCTCGCTGAACGTTTTATTAAATATAATTATAGATGGTAGATGTGAGTGTAGATGTGTATAACTCACATTGTACATATTGGAATAAATATATTTTATTAACCTTGAAAATGTCTAAAATTATTATCAGAACATTTACTGCACTACGATGAAAAAGAGGATTAATTCTTTCATTGTAAATAAAATATTATTGAACAAAATTTGGTCTTAATTTTCGTTAGTTTTTTGAGAAAACAATAAAACAGTGATATTAACATCTCGTTAATTAACTTTTATTCTGATTATGAAGTTCAATCGAACAATTATTGTACTATACCACTGCGTCTGCGAGTGACTGCCTGAGAGCATCGCTCAACTCTCTGAGAGTTACGATTCGAATAAACAGTTGCTTTGCAAACACGAAGCAGTTTCGTATTCTTGAC
>NW_017100427.1:1803447-1805459 GCF_001263275.1 Habropoda laboriosa
TCTCAGAATAAAAAAAAAAACTGCATTCTTATATTATTTGAAGTTAGAATAATTATAGTAAATTTACAACAGCCATTTGACATAAAATAGTCGCTTATAAGTCACACGGCGTTATAAAGGGTTGAATTAAAATCTACAATTGAATCGAAATGTTATACGATCGAATAAAAAATCAGAATAAATTCAATTATTTCGACGAACCACTTCCTCATGTTATCGAACAAAGAACAGTATCGTACACAGGACAACCGACATTTAAAATTTACGAGAACCTGAACAACTCTTCAGCCTCTTCGCTGCTCTCCTTTTCCCTACCCTTGCTTTCCTTCCACGATCCTTCGTCTTTCCGATATCAACGCCAGGACAAGGAGGACACGGATTCTTCAGCCTACGTGAAATCTCACGATGCACCGGACTCAATCTAACCTTCTTTATCTATTCTATAAAATAACAATTGCCTCGTCTCTCACTTCGGTCGGCATCGGTAGACACGGAGTCCAAACCATTCTCTGTCTTGAAAATTCTCAATCGTATCGGATACATACCGCGCATTATTCGCGATCACTTGTTCGAGAACCGATCGAACGTGACTCCGATAGGCAAGAGCTGGCAGATTTTGTTCAACGGACGAACCGGAGAAGAAGAGAAACCACGGAGGATATCGACTAAGATTGGAGCGCCGTGTGTGGGCGTCGTAAATACCGCTGCAACTTATGTTTCCATTTAACGTCACTCGCCACTACGTAAATTCCACGCGACAATATATATTCACCGTGAACAAACGATTTCGATGTTTTCGCGAGTTACGAGAATTATGGCTGCTCGAGATGCTTTTCGAGGAATCTTGGCATAGTGGTAGAGTCGAGAGAAGGGAGGTTCAGGAGTTGAGGAAGTTCGAGGGGAAACGAAGGGTTGGTGGAGTTTCCAAGCCAGAAATCGTATGGACGTATTAAAAGGCGCGTGGTAATGAGATCGCGAGTATGGCGGAAATGTTTTTAAAAGTTCCAAAGGAGAGGAAGAAGTTTGGAGAATTCATTAGGCTGCTATTCGATTATTGGAAGTTGACTCAAACTCCCTTAGAGAGTTTATTAACTCGCTGGCTGTATACTTACAAGACTTTCTACTGGACTGGTCGTAAACGATCTCTAACCTTTTGCTATCTCTAACTACCGGTGTGTTAATATACAGGGTGGGACGGTAATTTTGTCTACCTGAAGTGTATTGCTATTCTTGGAAATGGGAAAGAAAATCTTATTTATAAAAGTTGTTGGATATACACTACCGGCCAGATGTTTGGAATCACTGTTCATTGTAAGTTACAGAAAACTTTCTAAAAAAAGTTAGCAATTTTAAGAAGTTTTTAAGGAACCTTTTTGTCATTCAAATCAATCGAAATGAGGTCAAGTGCTATTGGCTTCCACAACATAAATTTCAGGTTTATAAAGAATTAGTACCAGATTCAATATTGATGTGATTCCAAACTTTTGGCCGGTAGTGTATTCTTTTTGGGAATGAAACTGTTGCACTCTTTATCCTGAGCGTAACAAGATATTAGACTAAAGATATTCACTACCTCCAACTTGGACTGTGAACAATTGCCAATATAAAAAAAAACACGCGTCGAATATTTTTCCAAAAACTACTATACACCAAAGTTTCGTCAAAATCGACGATCATCTCGAGATCGTCCCCTGTAAGCATACTTATCCCGCTAAATAGAAAAATTCTCAAGTGTTAACAGCTGTTACAGTTTGAAACACGACAAACATCTTCCAAGAAAAAAAAAAAAAAAGAAACGGATAGAATACTTCAACTCTGTACTTCTGCCCCCCCAAAAATGTTATCAAACGCCATGTATTACACCTGACGGTACAGTTCCACGGTAAACATTCCAGCGAAGTGGCGAAGGTTCGACTGAAATGGTCGCCGCACGAAAAACTAAAAGCCTCCCGGCACGGGCGAGATTTACGCTCGGTCCTTAACTCGTCGTCCCTTTCGGTTATCTCGCGCCA
>NW_017100427.1:1805497-1806364 GCF_001263275.1 Habropoda laboriosa
GACGCGCGACGATAAGCAGCATCTTGTTTCGGCGATAACGCGTAGACAACGCGCCAGCGGGGAGGGGAAAAGCTGTGTACACATCACTTGTGGGAACACAATTCTTCAACGGGATGGGAAAAACGTCTTCCGTTTCGAACGGTGGTGTGTCTCTGCGACCGCATGTTTCCTCCTGCTGACAGCCAAACGATCCAAGATCTGAACCGCCCCTTTCGGAACCCCGTGACGCGAGGAGACGAGGCCCACACAGCCCGTGACCTCTGTGTCTCGTGGACGACCGAATAAAAAGCTGGCACGATCTGGCGAAACGATCCGCGAAAAGCGTCACGAGCAAAGTGCTCCGCTCGTTTAGCCGTCGACAACCTCGCGTGTTTGTGTGTGTGGGAGGGATCGCTTTGGCCGTGACGAAAAAGTCAGCTTCGCTGTGGAATTAAAAACTCGACGAAGAACGAGACAAATGGGAAAAATGTTGGCGAATGAATTTTTCATATTGGAGTGGGGAGATGCGAGTAATGGATGACCTTGGAAATTAGAAATCCCAGGCGCGACTTGGTTAGGGAACTAATACCGAAAAGTTTCTTTTTTCGATACTGTTAGAAAATAATTGGGAATTCGAGGGAGATTTAGTTGGAAATTTAATAATAATTTGGGGGAGTACTCTCGTAGGTAGTTGTAACGTAGACGCTTTTATTGACGTTTTATCTGATTAAAAAAAAAGATGGCAATCCAATATCGTGAATATTTTAGGAGTTAGAAACTCTCGGGTACTTGGTGTTTGAAAAATTCTCCCCAAGTGGCGCCGCTAATTGGGCTCCTCTCAGACCTTTGGAATAAACAAGCTAAAGTTTATTTTAATCCTTATGAATA
>NW_017100427.1:1806600-1808525 GCF_001263275.1 Habropoda laboriosa
TGCCGTTCGCGCCAGTGATTAATACAAAAAAAAATGTGTGACAAAGTGGTAGCTGTGGAAACAGTTTCGAGGGATGTGTGTCTTGGAAGTGTGCTTCAAATCTCTGTAACTTCGACAAAAAACAACTGTAACAACTTGAAAACCCATGTTTTTCAACTCCCCAGACAAAATTGCTCCCTTGAAAATTAAAGTCTCGAGGAGATTTTCCATCGAAATTGAACGTATTGAGAGTGTCGCCAAAACTGTAACTTCGACGTTGCTTCAATGTCGGCAAGAAACTTGGAACAGTAGATATTATAAAAACGATAAATATTAGAAAACTGTAACAAGCTGAAAACTCAATTGTTTCAACTCCCCAAACAAAATTGAATACTGTTCTCCACTCCAATATTGAATATGCCGAGAGAGTATCACCCAAAACTGTAACTTTAAAAAATGACAAATATCTGAGAACTGCAACAACCTTAAAACCCCAAATTTTCAACTCACTATAAAAAAAAATTGCTCTCGTGAAAATTAAGATCGAGCTTTCATGGAGATATTTCTTGAAAATTGAACGTGTCAAGAGTGTCACCTCAACTCCGAACCTCTGCTTTCCCTCGTTCAAAGCAGAAAAAAGCCTGCTGAAAAGTTCTCGCCAGCCCTCGCTCGAGCCACTCCACTGTTCAATACCCCCGGAGTTACCGTTATCGAAGAAGGAATCAGCCGTACAATGACAGATCGATCGACAACGACGGAAGCTGTCCTCGGGCGGAGGTTTCCGGTCGCGACATCGCGCAAGATACCGGCGGAAAATCGGGAGGAGGATTGGAACGACTACTGCGTGTCTATCCCTATATTTAGCACGATCTGCCGATGTCCGTTGCGCGTAGCGCAATTTCCGCGGATCGATCTGCCCGGAGGACGTCAATGACCGGGAAACGGGCGTACACGGGCGGATCAGCCTCGTCGAAAAACAGCGATATCGTGAGCTTACGACGCGCCACGGACAGCCGCCCTTGTGAAAATATTGTTTCAACAGCGGCCCGTGGGCTTTACGAGGCCGCTATTATATCCCCGGAGCAGGCTCGTTTCGTCGCCCCGGCGAGATACACGCGCGCCACGAGCTGTGGGGTGATCTTTAATTGAGCGTCGATAGCTCCGGTTAGAAGGGCTGAATCTGGAGCGCGGAAAATATGTTACGCGAACGCGGAGGGGTTTATGTTTGTAGAGCCGTGAGAAGTTGGAGTATGCGGAATTTATTCCGACGCCCTTTTCACACCGCCTCGTTTCAACTGTTTATCTTGCGGCGGAGAAAACGCTACGTTGCTGCCTTACACCGCTGTGGATTTGGACGCGTGAAAATCTTGGGGATTAAGTGGATTGAGAAATTAGATGGTCAAGTTCAATTGTACTCGGTTAGAATTGTCGAGTGGAAAGGAGCATTTTTCTTTCTAATTTGTGTTTTTTCTTAGACATTTTTAAAATACGACATTAATTTTGAAAATGGTCTAGATAGCTCGAGGTTTCAAAAAGCTAGTCGTAAAATTGTACATTAGAAAATAGGAATACTTTTTAATACACCCGAAAGTGTGAAAATCCCGACACAAGGGATATAGAACTTAGATCACGGATTGTAGCAATAATCTTGTTTCTCTAATACGATTCCTTCCTAGGCTCTTTTTAACCGCTTTTTACGAGCCCGTTAAAGGTTCTTGAACATAAAAGCTGTCAAGCGTGGGATATTAATTGCTCTTAACACTTGCTACACGAGACACATTTTTATGCATTCGCTGACACGTCGATAGATAAATACATCATAATTTTTTCTAACAGGCTTCACACTTTCCTCTCGTTTAATTCTTCAACGATTTCTCATTACTGTTATCTACAAACGAGTCACACTCTCCACTAAAAATAACAACGAAAACATGGTCTAACTCCAG
>NW_017100427.1:1808550-1823348 GCF_001263275.1 Habropoda laboriosa
CCTCGACAATCCCATCTCAAACACCGATACAACCTCTCTACTCCCTCCTCGAACAAACCAATTATTTGTTCTACCTAAAATATCCTCATACTTAACGTCCCCCCCTCGTTTATTAAACACCGTACTTACCCTGCCTTAACTGGAAACCCCTTTCCCTCTCGCCAAACATTCTCTTTCCATTTAATTCCCCAGAAGTGGCAACGAACGAAACCACGGAGAAGAGTAGCAGGAGAGACGAGGTTAATCGAATCGCGCTCGTTTAGCCCATTAATCCGTAGCCGCAAATAATTAATGATCAGCTGCGTATACGAGAGACGGGCGTAACGCAGCTGTTGGCATCGCAAAGGAGGATTAACGGTACAAGGGAATCGAATTTGAATGGAGAGTCGAGGGCCTTCGAAAAGCCCTAGCTCCGCGGTCGCGCGCATTATGCGCGCCTCTTCAAAGCGATGCGCTCACGAGTGCACAGCGCATAGTCGACGACCATCGGCGGAAACCCCCGTCAGACGCGGGTAAATTCGTCGAGGAATGATTTTAGGGTGAACCTGAGGCGGCCCGTTTATGGTCACCGGAATGAGCCGTTTTATTGACCGATAAACTGTTTCCGTTTTCAGATCTAGTTCCTTTCAGCACGCTTCTCCTCGTGACCAACCGCTATTTAACAGGTCTTCGAAGTCGTTCTTTCGGCGATACTGATAACGATCCTGAAGAAATTCTTGTTGGTTTTTTTTTTGTTTTATTGGAATGTGTCGAATTATGTACTTCCGTGAAAAATGTCTATAGGAGATACTGCGAAGTTTATAGGAATGGTTAGCGGTGCTAATTAATGTCGTAATGAAACATAATGATATTATGGCGCTCGTTTATCGATGAACGAAAGGTATCGGACGCTGTTGTAATTATAGAACTGCCTTTCAAGTAAAATCAGTGTTTTGCAGGGGTGAGATCGAGGAAGCTTCGTAGTGATTTTCCTAGGAGTTACGAATGATTCGATTGAGTTACTAGTATACAGGATGGGCGCGTAAAATAGGTTACTCAATTGTCTTTTTCAGGTATGCTGGTACGAGACGATTTTTATACGTAATTTAAATGGTCTCAGAGAATGAATAAAAATCTTGACCAAATGTGAAATTCTTCCTTTCATTTCGTCCCACTTTTTAAATCATAATTTTTCAAATCTATAGAAAATAATTAGGAGCCTCACGTTGTCGTAACAATGGCAATTTTTTAATTGGAACAAAGTAGTCGGCGAATCTAACATCGTAAATATCGAGATCAAGGAGGGTTCGCAGTAATTTTCCTAAGAATTACGAACGAAGATTCGATCGTGTCGATTAATTCGATATCGTAAATATCGATTTTATCTCGGTACTTTAAATTAAGAATCACAATTCCATCCTCTTTTCTAATCGATTTAATACTCGGAACACGTTATTTTTCTACCATAATGGCGCACACGGTACTCTCGAAAACAAGATAGAGATGCGAAGGCAGCTCGAAGTCCGATTACACGTTATCGGGTGGCTCATTATATTTGCGCGTGTAGGCAATTTATGCGTACGAACGTTACCACATAACCATCCCTTATCGCCGTGTCAGGGGTCGTCCCAGCGTTTGGGATCGACTCTCGCATTCATTTCAAGGGAGATTAATCGCCACAGCGACGATAATCTAACGTTGTATAAATTACCAACGCCCGCGTATTAAGATACTAGTCGGTAAATTGAATTTTCTTTCCATCGTTTTCCAGAAATGTGCAATACCTCGTCGATCAAACGTTGACACTAATTGAACCTGAAATTACCAACTAACATACGAAAGAGAACCTCGAGAATTTATCTAATAATTAATTAGCTGTTCTCCGTCTACCCTCGATAATAAAGAGATTAATTGAAAATATTTCAAATTAATATTAAAATGCAAAGCTAATATTAGAGTCTGAACGCATCAGGATCAATATTCTTTCGCAGCTTTTCTCGCAGAAGTAACATTCTTTCGCTGTTTGCTGTTGTAAAAGTTTTCAATATTCCAAGAGAAATATTACAACGTAGGAGGATAAGTCTAATGAAAAAATTAACCTGCTGGTTTAACACACCGAATGTACTAAGAAGCATAATTGATTAATTTGAATTTTACATCCACGGTGAATTTTTTTTCAAATGCACCACTTTAAAAAACAGCAGTTTACTAAATATCTCCTAATCGATCCTCGACGAATCTTTATTATTTCAGAGGTAGCAACCCAGAGACGAATATCAAGACGGCCTAGATTTAGAGAAAACGAGTGGCAATGAAGGAAAACTGAGAACGCGTGCACGGTTCGATAAGATCTAATGTTAGACGTGTCGGAAGGGAGATCCACTGAAAATTCGAGGTCCTTTCCGCGCCGGATGGAAAACGTTTGGTTCGCTTCTCGACAAACAGAGAGGGAGTCGCCGGATATCGTTTCTTCCCCCCGTAAATTAGTTTTCTTAGACGCAATTAGTTGTCGTCGATCACCGAGAGACGAGGAGCGTTCGCGCTACCGATCGGGTGAAACCTTTCGGCAAATCTGCTCGTAAATCGTCCTCGAGGCTCGTTCTCTCCGGTAAATAATGGAGCACGAACGTCTATTTTCGTCGGTGGCAGTCTTCGTCGACGACGTGTCGATCTCGTTAGGAGATCATCGAACCAATGGTAATATGTCTCTCGTTCGCGTCCCGAGGATATTGAAACGATCCTGAAGGTGTTACTTCGGGCCGAGGAAAATTGCTATTTTGTGCAGACGGCTGTGTAAGATTTTCGAATTAGGTGATGGAGTCTGAAGATGGAAAAATTACCGAAACCCTGTGAGAAATATTTTCTAACGGATAATCATTATTCGACTCGTTGTTACAAGAGAAAGGGTTGATAATTGTAAGGCACGATCTGGAGATGACACTCGTTTAAGAGGATCAATGATTATCTGTGAGAAAATAATCGAGCAACTCCTCAAAGGTCGTTAAATGCAATGGAACTTAATTTGAAGAACAAAATTGTTTAATTAAGAAAAATACGTTACTTTTTTATATTCTACACTTTCCCTGGGATCTGATAAAAAAATAGAGATTGCGTTCAATTTCCGATAAGCAACTATCGTCAAAAATATAAAAGAGCGTTCTTCTATTTATCCACGAAAATTTTTACGTTTACTGATCACCGTGTGCCAAAAAATATTTATACTTTCACTGCAGCAGTGTTCAAATACCCGAAAGGCCAACTCCTCATCAGAGACGAATTAAAAAATAAACCGCGATAAATTGTCACCGTCGAACGATAAGAATCAGCCTAAAAACAGAATACGAGCCGCTTTATCGCCCTACTACCGCCAACTGAATCACCCAATCTACCCCGGAATACCACACAGGGAACGGACAGAGAAGTCATCAGCGGCTGGCAAACAGCTTAACGAAATTACCCAGATCTGCAACTGTGGACGCGACAAACGCGACGCTCGGCTAATTAGGCAAAGGACAGAGTCGGCGCGGCGGCGGTGTTTGCTGGCGAACGCTCGCACGACACGCGACGTCACCGACAAGATGGCGATGTACGCGCGACAATCCTCGCGGCGAAAGGCGCATCCACAGGCTGTGCAATTAGGGAAATCAACGCAACGCGTGGCCAGTTAACTTAACGAGTGAATGACTAACGGAGATCCTTATCTTCCGGGGGTAGGGCGAGCACACCGAAAGGGCCGTAAACGTCCGGCCTGTTAATACGGTTTGTTTATGGCGGCGATACTCGCAGCACCGAGCGGACCATAAATTCGACGACGCCGGGGCTGTTTGCCCCCGGTGCTGACTTGGCCGCTGGCAATGACTCACGGAACAGGGGTAGGTTTACTTAGGTTCCGGGTTAAACGGCGATTTTCACCGGGGCCGATTCGTGACGCCGTGTAAATAGCCGACGCTCTCTAAGCGACGGGTGAAACGGACCGTCTGAGTTTACATTCATTTCCAGCAGCCCGACTACTCCTAACCTGGGGGGTGTTATAAACAATCCGTCAGACTGTCCAGGAAATTTTCTGTCACTCCGCCTATTCGTCTTCGCCGGTGTTTCAAACATGGACCTGTTTAACCCTTTCGTCACTCTATTGGCGACTATAGACGCTTTGAAAGTTTGCTCCTACTGTGCTGTATTTTCACCCTTTACGCACTTTCTATTTTAATTGAATGCAACTAATTTTTAAACGATTTTTTAAGTGATAAATAAATTTCTCGAGCCTCTGAGATATTTATTAACCCTTTCATTGCTGTTGACGACTTGAAAATTTGCTCCTACTGTGCTGTATTTTCACCCTTTGCGCACTTTCTATTTTAATTCAATGCAACTAATTTTTAAACGATTTTTTAAGTGATAAATAAATTTCTCGAGCCTCTGAGATATTTATTAACCCTTTCATTGCTGTTGATGACTTGAAAATTTGCTCCTACTGTGCTGTATTTTCACCCTTTGCGCACTTTCTATTTTAATTGAATGCAACTAATTTTTAAACGATTTTTTAAGTGATAAATAAATTTCTCGAGCCTCTAAGGTATTCCTTAACCCTTTCATTGATGTTAACGCTTTGAGAACTTTCTAGTACCGTGCTGTTGACGCACTTTCACCTGAATTTCCTTTTTTGCGCAGTTCCATTTAAATTTAATAGATAAAACTAGTTTTAAAGCAATTTGTTCCTAATAAAAAAAATTTCTCGAGCCTCTAAGATACTTCTTAACCCTTTCGTCGAACTGGTTAAGCTAATGTGACTTCACCGTGAAATTTGGGTAATGTACGAGAAGTGTGTTTTTTAGGCATGCAGCTTTTGAAACGTCAAGTGCCACGCCACTTTCACGTAACTTTCTATTCAGGCAACGTGGGCCACCGATGGTTCATGTTATTGCATTCATTATGCGGGGTGAGCCACTTGAAACAGGCCACCTAATTATCTTCTCTAGCTATGCTAACGTCAGAACATTTTTTCACGTAATTTAAATGGTTTCAAATGGTGAATAAGCAGTATAGATACCATATAGAGTGTCCTAATAATTATGAACGACAGTGCAAGTCACCTAACGAATTGACAACGTGTTATTACGCGATGTGGGTCATCGATGGTCCATAAAATATTTCACTATACGTAATTATCTACCATTTAAACGATATGAAAAATTTCACGATAATTTTCCCTTTTATACAAAATTACCAAATGGCCTATGTGGAAACTCTAAGGTGTTAATGGCGAAGGGTGGTTTTAAGAGATTACCTGGCATTTGGGTTTACGATTCCCTTTTACGGAAGCAAACTTTGACCCAGCTTATTTTATTCCGGCCATTTCGAGCAGGGTCTTTCAAAGATAAGCGAAGAAAGATGTATATTCTATAATTTTGCAACGCAAGTGCCCATGGAGTATCTTTTCATTAACAATTATTCCACTTAATATCACGTTAAATATTCTACAGTACTATTTGTTCATTTTCACAAGAATACGAAGACTTCTATATTGTTCGATAAGGCTCTTAAGTATATAGAGGAAAACAGTTGTCGAGGATAAATGGTTTTTCATAATGCATCTAGTAAGAAATTGAATAAGTACGAAATATAATGCAAGCACGTAATGCCATCATTTGCGTTTCAATTCTTTCTATGGCGTCATCTTATGGTCGGGCTACTTTGTTTCACCGCCAGACGGAAGAATGTGGCCACTTGTTCGAACCTCTTAAACAGGAGGGGCCTTTTTTGTTTTATACAAACTGAAGTGCGCGTCTCCGGGACCCCTGTTTATATTCAAGCATGATTTAAAGGACGAAATATTTACTACAGATGAGCCCATGTCAAATAATTACGACTCGAGTGTCTTTTAGGGTAGAAATATAAATATCGTCTCAAAGAATTCTATTTAAAAAATAAAGTACGTCGGAGACGTAGGATTTGTTTGTTATTCTCTGATGCTTGGAAAAATTACGGTTACGGTATTAATCATCCACCTGTTTTTTTACTTACTACACAGAAAATATACATGCAGTACCGTCACATTTTTATAACTTTTTTTTTTTAAATAACACTATCAATTTGGACGGAAACCTACGAAGAGAAGCATGAGGAGAAGAGAAGAGACACTATTAATAATCGAGAGGATAGAGGAAGTCTCTAAGGATAAGCAAGCAATGAACGCAAGGAACTTAAATAATAATAAAGTATATTAAAAATCGTATACAATTTTGATTTCAGTATATGTATATATAACGATATGCTCATCGGTCGTCAGTTACTCGTTAACTACTATGGCAACGTAAAAACTTGTACAAAAATGGCGGTCGAGCGTAAATCGGACCAAACAGAAGATCCGTAGTGTTTTCAAGGGAAAGGACATAAAAGCAAAACGAGGAAAACGTACGAAAGAAAAGTAGAGGGAGACGGGGTTATTTCGAATGTACTCTCGATAATTACCAACCTTCCCTATCACAGGAATTTTCCTTGTACGAGAAAAAACAACGAGAAAAAAAACAAAACAAAAACAAATAACAGAAAGAAAAACATACCTAGCAAACAAGCCAGCTCGGTGAATGAAATTCCGGGACACACTCGTTACACACAGTATTTTCAATTTTATTGACAATCATCGTGACAAAAAGTGGCTTACAAATACTCGTTATAAACTCCTCCCTCTCGTTTCTCTAACGTCGCGTTCGTTCTTTTCCGTCTCGCATCAATCGTTCTGCCATCGCGATGGCAGCGCACTCTGTCGCTCTTTCTCTCTCAATCCTGTTCACCCGCCTTTTTTCCACGCCTGTCACTCCATCTATCTCTCTCGCTCCAACCGGCGCGCACTCTTTCTCTCGTCACTGGTCGTCCGCGAACGCGACATTGTCCGTTTTCGCTCGTAACGGCTTGGCGTGATATGTGACACTAAAGGTTCTTTACTCTCACTACTTTACAACATTACACGTGTACGTTTTCGTTTGGCAGGGGTTCCCGTCCGGGATGCGATACGGGTCGTGTTTTTATATTGCTTGAGGCAGTTATCGTTTTTCAGTCCTTTTGTTTCCTTTTCCTTTCTCGTTTTCTTCCCGCTCGCACGTTCCCACCTGCTCCACTCGCGAGACATCTCGCGGCACGATCGCGTGAGCCGACGAAATTGCCACGACCACGATGAGAAAAAAAGGAAAAGAACCAACCGCTCAACCACTGACGCGAAATGGAAAAAGTACGTAACAGACGGTTTCTTTCTCTCGTTTGCCGTCCGCTTCAATGGCGTCGAGGGAATCCTTAACCTCTCGTGGTCACACACACGCGATCGAGCCCCTGTCGACATGTCCCACGAAAAGGAGGGTATCGATAAGAGAGAAACGCGGTCCCCAGGAATTCGCGTTTCTTAATCTTTCTTGTTCCTCACTTTTTCAAATCCTCCCCTTTTTCCTCCAGCGATTATAAAAATTGTGAGATATCGACATCGCGTCGTAGAAGCTCACGCGAGGTCCCGCGCATGCTTCTACGATCATATACGATTTCGTACTGTGTCAACAGCTACTTACTTCTCTATTACGTGGCATAGAAGACAACGCGAACGTGTGTACGAATTGCCTTGACTCTTTTTTTTTTCTTTCTTTCACCTACAATTTATTCTCTCAGGGTACACAGAACTTTTTCTTGTCTTTCCTTCTACGACGTGCGAGTATGTACGGTATTGTATGTGTGTGTATGTATGTACTGACGGAATGCGCATGTGCGTATGAGCATGGCTTCGAGTCTCTCTCTCATAGAGACGAAAAGCCATGCAAGGTACAAAAAAAACAAGTGTCGGTTGGAATCGTGTTACCTCTGTTCTTTTTGTGTTGCTGCTACGTTTAAGGGGGGGCTTCGTTCGGCAGTAAAAAAAAGATGTGTTCGACACGTGAAATCATGTTTCAACGTATGTATACGTACTGTAAACATACGTTTTTACTCGACGCATATACGCTTTGCTCGACGCGTTCCTTCGCCCGTGGCAAGACTAGCGGCTCCTTCGGAGCTTCCTTTTATAGCACTCCCATTGTTATTTATCGCTCGTTACACCGTATTACTCATTGCACCGAGTATTTTAACGCGAGTTTCGTCAATTTTTCGTAACACATACGCGAACGAAACACGATCGTTCTTCTTTCGTCCGAAAGATTCGAGATAAATTGAAAGCTCCACGGACTAGGTTATGTATGTGCGAATAAAGGAACGCGCCACCGTCGCGACTGCGCATGCTCGCATCTGTACATCTCCGTATGTCTCGTGTCGACCGATAAATCGTTTTTTTTTTCTTCTTTTTTTAGATGATCGTTTTCTTTCCTCTTTTTCACTTTATATTTACAGCGTTTTACCTAATATCTAAGAATGATATTTACATTTACCTCGCTTCGTTCTCTCCGCCTTTCCTCCTTCCACCGTACGTCTGTGCTATACACTTGCTCGTCGTACTTCATACGATCAACGGCGGTGAGCCTGTATTCGTGTACCAGTACTTTCATTGCCTGTGATGACTCCCCTCTTGTCCGAAATATAGACATCACTCGCTGCAACACTTTTCGACTAGCGAGCATATACCGTATGAAAATACAAAATCGCGCGTTTTGGAATGCCGGGGCACCGCCGTAACCTGTCGCAACGACATCTAGAAAATCCGTGTTTTACACCTATATTTCAGTTATGGCTAGGTTAGATAAATAGACGAGACGATACACGTTAGACGGACATGCGGACTGTACGAGCTCCGCTACGGTATATAAGTAAGAAAGATTACAGATAGATACGAATAAGAGAGAATATCTGTCACACAGTCTCATTCGCGCGATTCACTCTATTTCTTTCTCTCGTCACACTACTAATAATTCTCATCCACGCACCGAAATCACAATCTCACTAGACCGGCCGGTCTCGAGCGCCATTTTCGAAACTGTCGCCCTCTGGTGTCGACGCTGCGAGGGTCCGTTACTACGTCCATTGGCGCGTAATGTTTCCGTTTCGATTCGAATTGAGAATATTCTCGCGAGACACCGATTCACCGATTTACGAATTTCACCGTGGAATTTTCGAATGTAAAACTGAACGAAGAGGGACAGGGGGGATGTGAGACGACTCGAGACCCGCGGCAAAGACACGTACGGGTTAATACGTATATCGGGTAATCGAGAAGCACCGTCGCGAGTCATCGACGAAGTTTCGATGCGTCGTGAATAGAGCCACAACACGCCGGCCGGTACCAAAATACGCACGCTCCCTCCTCGACCCCTTTTCTTTCTTTCTTTCTTTTCCTCGTTTGTTTTTCAATCAGCGTCATAGAGCTACAGGGACATCGAGCTTGCTATATCGGTTAAATCGATTTATACTTCGGTGGCTTGGGTGTAAGAGGGCGCGAGTCCGTGTGCTGGCGTGAGCGGGCCCGTAGTCGACGCCAGCGATCTCCTCGAGTATATGGTGGCCGCGGAGTGTGGCGTATGTGGCGCCGTATGCGGCGCTGTATGCGGCGTGTGCCTGCGCGAGGCCGAGGCGAAGGGCTAAATGGGCCCGTAGTTACTAAGGGCGGAAGGCCTCTCTTGTTGCACCGACTGTTGTTGTTGCTGTTGCTGCTCGCAGCCAGCGGTGTTCATGTCGCCTCCCGCCGACTGGTGACGTCATACGTGCGACAGAGGGGGTTGTTTGAGGACGTGATGATGGAGATGATGTTGAGAGGCGCTGGCCACGCTTCCAGGCGGAAGTAAAGCGCTGCCAGGTCCCGGTGCCGGTGGATATGGCACTCCTACACGCCCTACGACGCCCTTGATGCTGGTGCTGCCGATGCCTCCGCTGACGCCTGTCACGCCTGCTACCATACCGGCGCCACCGCCTCCGTGACCGCCTCCTGCGCTCCCTCCGCCGAACAAGCGCCTCCAGAGACGTTTCCACGAGTCGACGGTTTTGCCGCTCCAAATCCACACGCCTGACGTGATGCCTACCGCGAGCGCCATGAAGTACTTGAGCATCAGGACGGAGTAGAGAGGTCTTGCCCTCGATCGACATGGGCATGCCAACGAAGCGAGCCACTCGTTTCTTAACGCGGTCTCGTACATGTGACAGGCCAACACCACTCCAGCTGGAAGCGTGTACAGAACGCTGAACACGCCGATACGTATCATCAGTTTCTCCAGTTTGTCCGCCTTCGCTCCCGGTTGCCGTTTGATCACCGAACGAATTCTGAACAGGCTGACGAATCCCGCCAGAAGGAAGCTCGTTCCCAGTAATAGGTAAACGAACAGCGGTACCAGAATGAACGACCGTACCCCTTCCGGCGCTACCGTACAAACCCCCGCGACCGGATCCCCAGCTACTCCCCCGGCCACGTACGCCGAGACTGTCTGCACCGTAGGCGCCAGCCATGCCGCCAGATGAAAGTACTGGGAGTACGAGGCTATCGCCTCGTTCCCCCATTTCAACCCCGCCGCGAGAAACCACGTGAACGCCAGTATCACCCACCATACCGAGGACGCCATGCCGAAGAAATAGATCATTAGAAAAACCGTAACGCAAGCTCCCGGGCCCTGTGCTCCTGACTTCAGCGCCGGTCCGTCGCAGGCGATCTCCTCGTGGCCGAACACGCTCCTCGACAGGTAGCCGACCGACACGACGAAATAGCAAGCCGACAGGAACACTATCGGTCTCTCAGGATACTTGAAGCGCTGGGTGTCGATTAGAAACGTGGTGACGGTCACGAGTGTGCTTGCGGCGCACAGGCCGCTCCACAGAGCCAGCCAAACGGCCGCGAAGCCGCGCTCTTCGGGGGTGAGAAACGCCCCGTGGCACGGGAGTGCGCAATTCGGTACTCCGGCAATGTCCTGCATGATGTTCCGCGCGATGCTTATCGGTGGTGCCGGCATGGCTCCACTTACGGCCATGCCCGCCAGACCAGCCCCGCTGCCTATGCTGCCGGTGCTGCTGCCGCTTATCGGTCCCGGAATGACCGTGCCCCCCGCCCCCAGGGGTACGAGGGGTGCCCTGCACCGGCACGCGCATTCCCTCGCCCTGTCCCCCGGGGGATGTTGGCAGTTTTTTTGGTTCTTGCCTGGCTTGCACCGCGGTGGTTGGATCGTCTTCGACGGCCTCGTCGGACGCGGTGGCGCCGCGGCTGGTAACGGAGCGCTACTTGCAGCTCCTCCGTTACCAGAACCGTATCCAGTGCTGCTCGTATGATTGTCCTGCTCCATACACAGATTTTCCGGATCACCGTGAGCCGGTAATCTTTCGCACGCCATTCTTTCCGGCCACGAGAACCCGTACTGTTGCATCAACGGCGCGCAACCCTCTCGTGCCCTCTCGCAAACGCTTCTACACGCCGGCAGAGGTTTCGTATACTCCGGTAAACAGATCGGCGTGTACATGGAACAAAGGAAGAACTTCAAATCTACCGAACATTTGATCTCTACCAACGGCCAGAACTGATGAACCTCCAAACCAGCCTCTTCCTGATTGTCGTGGTTCAATTCGTTCGGCATCGCCGTCAGATTGTACCCGATTCCTCGACACATCGGTATCGTGATCTCCTCGCATCTGCCGTTTCCATTAGCCGCTCCGCCGCTCAGAGACGAGTGTCCAACGCCGCTGCCGCCGCCGCCACCCCCAACCACGCTGTTTCCAGACCCTACCATGCTCCCAGAAGCCGAGCCACTGCCAGACACGACGCCCACCATCGACGACGAGGAGGCGGATGAAGAGGATGACGAGGAACCGCTCGATACAGAGCCCACGCTACTCACTGGATTGATCGCTGATTCTAATCGAGCGTTCGGCAATGCTGCGAGCAACAGCAACGGCAACAACGAAGCCATCGTTCGGCTTGGAAGCAGCTTCGTCCGTCGAACGAGTCCCATTTTTTCTGCTTGCTGAGTTTACTCTTGCGTGGGTCGCATCACTCCGGCCTGGAACAGAGAACGCCACGTATTTCGTTATTCTTCGTGTGTAATTGCGGAACAAGTTTGACACCCGTTACGTTTCAATTCCGTTTCTTTGCTAGATTTAGCACCCCATGGCAAAAATGGTCGAATAATTTAGTTTAGACTGTTTAACGATCTGATATTTATGAACGGAAGTGTGTCTTGTAATTACCGCTTCCAACGCTATTTTAATTTCAAATTTGCTCCATTATTTCATCAGCACACTTGCGACGCACGGTATAATTTGATATTGCCCTGTGTGATAAAAGCTTTTCACCCTCGTTATAGCTAAATAATACGCGGGCTACTGTAGAAACGTACTCGAGTGATTTAAAGAATGTTTAATTGCAACCACACCGGAGCTCGTTCATTTAACACGAAACGTAGAACGAGCTCGAAAATATTCCGGAATAACGCGCGTAATTTTTTCCCGTTGGTGCACATTTTAGCACATTTCCCGTTAATGCGTGTGCCACCTACGCTGTCCAAACAACAAGTGTTTTAGCCGGCGCATACAATGTATGCGTATCAATTAGGTTAATGGACAGACATTAACGCGCCGTTATCTTTCAATTTCTCCGTAAGCCACGTTTCCTCGAATCCGGTTTACGTTGCCTAATTCGTATTCGTAAGCAGAGCGAGCTGATAAACTGCCGACTACATTCCCATTTCACACCATTTAACCAAATACACCGACACATCAATTCCACACTGGCTACTTTACAGAGATATTGACGTATGGGTAAGTGCAAAAATTGCCAGAGTCCGAGTTCAATAATTAATTAGAACGAAATGGAAGTCGGTAGAAAGAAAATCGCGACAACTTCGTAAATCGGTACAACTCTGCTGAGTTACGTAAAATATCAGAAGAAACAAATTTTGCTATATTTAACCCCTTGACAGTCTGATAAAATTACCAATTACGGTGAAAAAAATCTTAGTCTCTCTCGAGTTAACAGTCAGATATTTCACGCTCTGTCCGAGTCTCACACGCGACAAACTCTCGCAGGGTATAACAAACAGAAACTTGCCGAAAAACAGGGTCGATAACCCAATCCATCGCAATAAATTATGAAACTCCGCCTCCGGCAACTTTTATTACACACAGTACACCCCTCATACATCACCTACTCATAGAAAAAAAAAAAAAAAAAAAAAAAACCGTGCAAAGGAAACGTTGAACAAAAACCAAAAATCTCTCCCTCGAGTGTCATTTATCTCGCCCCATCATCATCCATCCCCCTCCCCTAAATATATACTCGTATCTCCGGTCAGAACAAAAACGTGTTCAATCTCAGGGTCCCTAACGGTGGTCCTAATTAAGCTCGATGAGATGGGATTCTCCTCGTAAAAAAAGGGGGAAAAAAAAACAGACATCGCGTCCGGCTGTAGCATAACATTATATAACGCGAACCGTTCCGAACGATCTAACCCGCTCGTATTTGCATAACCACCCGCCCGACCGAATCTTGATTCGTTCGTTAAGAGAGGTCGCCGAAAAGACCGTCCTCCGCTGTCTGCTGGTCTTAACGAATACGAAGGGCGCGGGGTTCAGGTGGCTGCTGCATAAATCAACGTCCGCAACCAGGCTAGATCCTTTCGCTTAGAAACTCGCTCGGAGGAGAGAGAGAGAGAGAGAACGAGAACGAGCCTTGTAGAAAAGGGACTCGTCGTCGTCGTCGTCGTCGTCTCGATTGGCACGCCTCGCGCGCGTCTCGAGATATCTCGCCGGGGAAAAAGGGAAAGAAAGGGGAGTAGAGGGAAGAAGAAGAAGGTGGGATTGAAAGGTGGAACGTTGAAGAACGCGAGCAGGCCGAGCATAGGAGAGAAGAAGTACGTGACGAGCGAATACGACGCGAACAGAGAGGCTAACGCGTTAACCAAGAAGAGTGAGGCCGCGAGCACGAAGAAGGGAGGCCAACGACGACAGTCGTGGATCTTATAATAGTCGAGCCGCGGAAAACACGTGACCGGAGCGAAATGTTATTGTAGGAGGCGGTGTTAGTTTTACCGTTTGTTAACTGCTAGCACCCCGACGCACACGCCACCGTCGCTATTTATAAGATCCCGAACCCGGCACTGTTGCATCTCGCAGAGATGCTGCTTCTCTCTCTTCCTCTTCTCTCTTTCCCATCTGCACCGCGGGCTACGTGTGTGGCGAGCTACGAAACCGGAGATTGACGCGTGCAAGCAAGCTAAGGATCAGGGAAAATGAACGCGTCCTGAACGGTGAACTCTTTAGAGGTAGACCTGTTAGTTGCGTGCCTGGAGTGACGGAAGGATTGAGAGGAATTACGGGTGGAAGAGTAAGAAGAGGCAACGAGAACCGTTCTTCCTTGACGAGGCAAATCGGCGAGCGCGCGGCTGTCTCTAGTCCAGACAGGACGCGTTTCTTTTTTCTCTCCGCTCTTAACCGAGCTTCCGGTTGAACGTCTAAGCCGGTAGAAGAGAGGTTCGGGGGTTCTATCCGGAGCGTTTCGCGGTTTCAAACCGATCGTTCGCTCTGAACAATAGTTGTATTCAACGGAATACGATGAAATCGCGGTGCTGCGAGAGTGGGACGAGACCTCACCGAGGATCAAGGATCCTTAAAAAGCTCCAGTTTTTCTGAACGTTGCAATCTGCAAGTGGCCAGTCGACGACGTCGTCGCCGTCGTCGTCTCGGGGTCTCTCGTACCCTCCCGCGCGCCTCTTTTAATGAAGAGGAAACGTATAAAAAAAAAACGCCTCCCCACCCGGACGGAGGCGGCATTCAACGACGAGAAAAGGTCAACCGGGCGGAACGAGAATTCGATATTCATAGCCGACGGAGCTCGTAACATCTGAATGGCCTGGGTTTAATCGGTCTCTCGCGATGCCGTCGAGTCT
>NW_017100427.1:1823512-1835099 GCF_001263275.1 Habropoda laboriosa
GGTGACTCTCTCTCTCCCCGATTATTTGGAAACACGTGACTCATACGAGTGGAACACCCACGCGTTATACAGTTCGGTCACCCCTTGGATTTTGCGCGCGAGTCTGCGAACAGCTCACCTTCAGCTTAATCGACGCGGCGGTGGCTAATGGAGGCACAATTTTTCTTCCGTGCCGGCGGCTTTTACACTCCCCTTTTTGCCGGTGGAGCGACGAAAAGGTGGCGGTGACGCCCCTCGTCGCTCGAATACCCGCGATCGATCGGAAATTTGACTTGGTGATTTAAGAGGTTTTTCGGACTTTTTTATCTCACCTCCGTGCGCCACCGCCGCGTGTGTAATTTCGCGGTGGGAAATATTCGAGAGGGAAAATTGTGGGATTTATCTTCGTATGCCGACTGTTCTGGGAAAAATTCTGATATATTTGATCGTGGCGTGAGGCTTGTGATATTTCTTCCATTTTTTAAATCACGTGGTAAATGAAGAAGTGAAATATCGTATTCGACAATGTCATCCGTTGCTTTCTATTTTCAGCAATTAAATCATTTAACTGATTTCCATAAAAATGTTCTCCAAGTGTTTTTTTTATTTTTATTGTTACGACTGAGATCTCATCACCATACAGATGGATTTTTAACATTTAATAAATTATTCAACAAGCTTCGAGTGACTAATTCAAATCCTCCGCGTTAAGATAAACAAAAAATCATCGCGACTTTCCTAGAGCAGCAGTGAACACATCGCTCAACTACCAAGAAACACAGAAAAAATTGGCAACCATTCGAGAAAGAATGACAATTCACAGAACGACTGTCCGATACGTCAGAAATTGAATTGCCTTTTAACCTCTTGAAACGGAGCGCTTTAAATGCCATCGAATCAGAAGGGTCATCAAACATTCCCAAAGAATTACAAGCGATTCAATTAAGCGCTCTCCTAGAGGCCGGCCATCGCCTCCCACAGAGCACTCGACGTCTTGAACACCATACCCACACACACACATAGCTAATACTACAAACAATACACCAGTAATATCCGAATATGAAACAGAGACTGAAAACGTGCACACGCCTTTTCGATTATTAATCGCCACGTGGCGGAGTCATCGTAATTCATCGAACCAAACGAATCCCATTGGCGCACCTTAATACCGGAACACGGTCACGCGCGATTCGACCGATCGATCGTTAATCGCCGGACAACAACGTGCAGCGCTTATTGACGCGTTGGGCTGGCCTGGGCCCCACGACCGGGAAATTATCGCGCTCGAAAACGCGATACGAACGCGCTCCTCTCTCTCCGTAGCCGCGGGAACAAGCGTCGTCCTCTTATTATTCCGGCCTCACCTTCGTGCTCCTTCCTTCTACGTGACCACCACGCCACACCACACCATCGCTGTAACATCGCTAAGTTAAGGAATGTCTGGGTTTCGTGATGAAGACGACGCTTTCCCTTCGCCCCATTCGCGCTATAATTTCCCATTAAGGAACATTTCCGCGGGATACTTTAGACGTTACGAAAGACGCAGAAGGGAGAGAAGAACAGAGAGGATGGACCCGGTGTAATGAATCAGTTTTAAAGGCCTCGCCCTTGCCAGGAATACGCTTGCTCCGCTGGCGGCGTTGTTTGGCTTATGATTTACTCTTCTCGCATGCAAATCCAGCGCGGCCACCTCCCGTTCTCCTCGCGCTTCTTTTCTGACGATGTGGGCGAGACCGGGCGTTTCGCGAGAAACTTTTTCAACGGGCTTCTTCTGATTGCGATTCCCGCTCTCTCTCTCGAGCGCGGGCTCGACGAGGGGTTGTTCTTGCCGCTTGCGATTCGTTTTGCTCTGATTTTCGGGGGAAGTGAGGTTCGTGAAATTGGCTCTTTGGGCGATTGTGAGTGGGGGGAGGGAAGTATTTTTGGAGAATTTTGGAAAATGGAATATTATAAAATTGATACCTATAGGTAAATAAAAGATGAGGAGGGTTTAAGGAAAAGAATTGTGTTTTAAGTATTCCTGGGTGAGTTTGCAGGCCTAAGGAATATTTTGATTTTCAGAAATAAAAATTGCAAACCTAAGGAATACATTTTCTTTCACGAAAATAAAAATTGCAGGCCTAAGCAATGATTTTCTCCCGCAAAAATAAAAATTTCAAGCCTGAAGAATGCTTTTTCTCACAAAAATAAAAATTGCAGGCCTAACGAATGATTTTCTCCCGCAAAAATAAAAATTTCAAGCCTGAAGAATGCTTTTTCTCACAAAAATAAAAATTGCAGGCCTAACGAATGATTTTCTCCCGCAAAAATAAAAATTTCAAGCCTGAAGAATGCTTTTTCTCACAAAAATAAAAATTGCAAACTTAACGAATGATTTTCTCCCGCAAAAATAAAAATTTCAAGCCTGAAGAATGCTTTTTCTCACAAAAATAAAAATTGCAGCCCTAACGAATGATTTTCTCCCGCAAAAATAAAAATTTCAAGCCTAAGGAATGCTTTTTCTCACAAAGATAAAAATTGCAAACCTAACGAATGATTTTCTCCCGCAAAAATAAAAATTTCAAGCCTGAAGAATGCTTTTTCTCACAAAAATAAAAATTGCAGCCCTAACGAATGATTTTTCCCACAAAAATAAAAATTGCAGGCCTAATGAATGATTTTTTTTCAAGCTTAAAGACTAAAGAGAACTGCAATTCTTGCAAGTAGTAGAATATTCGATACAAAAATTCCGGAGGACGTCTCAGTTCGGGACACGCCACCAGCACCAGACTCAAGAAGAAAATCCGAATGAATTCACGACGAGTCGAAAACAGATTTTTTCAACATGGCCAACGATAGGTCACGTAGGAAAGCGAACGTCGAAAGAACGTTGCGTAAAAAGAAGGCCCGACCAATTGGATTTCCGAGCAGGGATTCGAACTCGGATTTTTCTTTCACCCGTGCCTGACTGCTTTAACCAATTAAGCTGTCCAGCCTGTCAACAGATCCTTTCTCCGTGAGTCACACGCTCATAACACAGCCTGATAAATGCGGGCGTCCTTGGTCACGAACAAAATTGAAGATTCAAAACCAATAAGAACACGACAGATTACAAAAACAACCTTCCCATTAACAATTATCCTTTTACTTCCTCCGACTGTCGAGATTGAAAAAAAAAAGAAGAATCCTTCGCACAAGTTGTTAACTGAACACACCGTCGATGTATACATATGTTGCAATTCCCAGACGGAACAATGCAGATCACGACGGGAAGTACACTAATAATTTTGTATGGAAATGGCGGAAACGTTCGAGAATATAACCAGCTATTCTTGCAGGATTAACGGCTTGATTGATGAGTATTTTTAGATCCACGTATCGCATGCACGAGTGGAATATGGTAGTTAGCGCTATCGTTAGTACTTCATCAACGATCGATTCGTACTAAAATTTCTGAATTACCACTGCAATTGAATCGATGTAATCAGAAAGAGCGTAAGTCAGCCTTAAAAGATGAGCCTTGATGGAATTTTAAATGGAGGTCAAAATGTCACTCTGAAATATTTCATTATAGAGAAATGTGAATTGTGTTAAATTTGATATTAATAATAAATGTGAATTGTGTTAAATTTTGCACTCAAACGTGAATGCGATTCGCTGAAAGCTTGTGAAAGATCTGAAAAAATTCTGGGATACTTATCGAACTCTCTGCTGCATTATACAATTATACGGTAGATCAAATGTTCGAAACTTTCCTGGGGAAAAAATTCGTTCGGACGAAATTTCACCCGAGTCATCAACGACCCAGATTAAACTGACCGATTGAATTTTATTAGAGAGAAAGAATAGAAATCTCTTTATTTCGTTTCATTCAAGCTGAAATTTCTACGTGAAAAATTCGAACAGAACCTGCTCCTCCATCGTTGCATACCTGTTCCATTCTGCTCTGGACAAGAGCTCCCCGGTCCGAAACGTGACGCAGCGAAAGAATTCCTCCGCTACACGCACACCCTGTCAAAATACCGTCACCGCGGGGACAACAAACGATAATTGAAACTAAATTCCACGGCACGTGAAGCACGAGGAGCGATCAGCGTCAAATACCATCGAGAGATCTTCTCGCCGTGGAGTAAGTATCCTGCGGACCAAATCAAGAACGCATCAAGAGTGCTAAATGAGAAATCATCCCGGGACACGGAGAGGCCCCAAGTCGATTCGTCTCATGAGCATCGGCGCGCATATTTCTTCGTGCGCCTCGCGGAGGAGTTAGGCGAGAGAGGAAGAGAAGAAGAAGAAGAAGCGATCGGCTAGGGCGCGCGCGCGAAGCGAGCAATTTGTCGACGCCAGGTGATCATAACTCACGAGGCGAACGAGCTTGCTCTCGACGCGGCAGGAAACCGCGTGAAAAGGGCTCGAGGCTAACGCCGCCGCAGAAGCTGCGAGCAACAGCGACGGGATGAGGCGTCGCGACGCGCGTGATCGGCGAGAAATTTTCAACCTTGCTGCGTTCTTTCGTGAGACTGGACAGTTGAGGTCTCTGGGTCGAAAGGGACCTAAAAAGTCCTCGGGGCGAAGAAGATCCAAAGGTTTACGGGTCAAAAAAGACCCAAAGGTCTTCGAGTCAAAAATTCAAACCCAGAGACCTTACGTGTAACAATTTTTATTACCAGCGCGCCATACGAACCTAGTTAGAACCTTCACTCCTTTAATTGCTACGCACCACTATAGTGGCCTTCCCCCGAAGTTATTTTTTGGGACGAGGCGCCACTATAGTGGTTTCCCTCTGAGTGACGTTTTTTAACGAAATGCCACCATAGTGGCGCACTGATTTTCTCGCGTTGAAAGCTGCGAACATTACATATGTGATATTTTCTCACAAGACGCTAAAAATAATAACAATAATATCACCAGATACGGTTAAATGCAAAGTTGAAGGCATCGAAACACCAATCGCGGTACTAATTTACTTTCCACGCGATGCAGACTCCATCGTAACTAAATGGTCAAGTTCTCCGGGTCAAAAAAGACCCGAGATCCCCACAATTTTTATTACCAACACACCGCACGAACCCACGCAACAAACTTCTAACATACTGTCAAATGTGCATAAACGTGATAACAGCAGAAGTCACTAAAAAACAACAAAACAGCGATGGGTCAGAAATGACCCGAAGACCGCACAAGAGTGAATTTCCCCGTAAAGTCACAGGTCAGAGGTTACGTCTCGCTTCTGCAGCAATCTTCCATCTTCTCGTTTCGCGTGTAACAGGAGGAACGAAGAGACGAGACGTGGTAAAGCGAGAAGGAAGAGAAGAAATGCTACAGGCGAAAAGATGCATAAATCAAAGCGATCACGGAGATTTATGGCGAGGTATGGATAAGGTACGCGCGCGACGCGCTCGTTAGTTGGCAAAACTAACGCGCGGTGTCAGGTTTTATATCAAATCGCGCGTCACAGGCATTAATCACGAATTCAGGGGAGAGGGAAGCAGAGGTAACAGGGACACAACGAAATCGCTTGCCGGTTCGAGAGAGCCTGTCTCGTTCCCACTTCGTTCGTTTATCTCATTGTGCCTACTACACAGCATGGACGAGGAGAACGCGAGATTATGCACACAAGCTGAATGCACACGGCTCTGAGCGAGTTCGACGCGGAATGTTAATAATTGAAGCTGCTGTATAAAGAGAGAGAGAGAGAGAATGTGCGTGTGTGTGCATCGGATCTCAATGTCTGCGAGTTGAAACAAACTTGTTAATCCTTTCGCGCGCGCCGCTGTCTGCCTCGAGCCCCCTTTTCAAATCGTAATGGAGTTTCGACGCGTTATTATTCCGCCTGCTGTATTTAGCAGGCCGCAGAACAGCGGACTCTATTCGCGGCCGCGATAAGTAGCAAATCGAGGAAAAGTGAAAAACGCGTCTTCGCGCTTCGGATTTCCACGCGTCGTAATTTATTCCTCGAGATACTTCGACAAATACGCCTGGAGAATATTATTGACTTCGTTCTCGAGTGCCTTTTCGAGAGATGAAAAGTTCACCGAGATAGAAATATACGTCAAGTATCTTATCTCGTCGGTGTATCTCACCGATTACCGTTTACGGGTAATCTGTGGATTCAGAATCGCGTGTTTATTCCTTGTGCGGGATTTGTAAAGACGCGAATAGTGTAATACAAGAAATGAGTATAATATTGTAACGATTTATTAAACTTGCAGCAAATGAGACATTTAATAATAAAGGAGAAAATGTGTGACTTGATCAAATTGGCCCAATTTTCTTACAAGGGTTAAATTAGAGTACCTGTACATCTTTTCTAACTAACTTTCATTTTGTCTACTCAAACCGCACTTTCATACAGAAAAAAAATCCACAGAAAACCAACTTTTCAACGTACACAAAAAATTCTGTTCGTTCTAAACGCAAGAACCACGTGGAACAGCGTGACTGGGCCAAGCTAGAAAAGCTCGTTCCACGTTACCTTTTGTATCCCGTCACAATCTCCATTCTAGCGACGTTAATTCACTCGGTTAATAAGCAGCCAGCTGTGCTATCTAAACGGTCGACGAGGTTGGAGCCACCACGGCGAACTCTTTCTATTTCCAACAATATTCGGCAAAACGAGCAAAAGTCTAGACACCTGTTGCGAGTCTAGCCGGAAAACCAGCCACTTTTATTCAGATACACGCCCTCGCGACAAACAAGCCCAGCCACCAAAGCCATATACAACCCTGGCTACACGCTCCATTCGAAGCTCGGAGGAGACAAAAACCGTGTATCCTCTCCTTAAACAGCCACGAAAACAAATCACCATATACGAATCGACCGAGCAATCTCTCCTCTCTTTCTCTCCCCGTCCAGGTGCCCAATTTCCACGAAACTGCGATTTCGTACTATTTAATAGGCAAAAAGCTGGTGTACGTGGTCGCCACACGGCCAGTGGTTCGCATAATTCATTCGCGAATAAACAACAGGGAGGCGAAACGATGGAACATACACCGGGACCCCCATAAACGGCGAAATTAATTCCTTCCGAGAAGCTCGATCGGGGGCAGAGCGGTGTTAATTATAGACGAAACGTGAGTGAGTGAGTGGTGGCTCGCGAGAGAACCAACAACGTTCGATTCGGTTTCTCCTCTCTTCTCGTCGGGCTTGGTCAAGGCTCCACAGAGAGAAGGAGAGAGAGAGAGACCCTCGAGGCAGAATTTCAAATCGGTATCCCGTCGCGCGACGCGTCGTTGCATGATGGATCGACAAGCCGGGAGAACGAAATTGCCAAAGGAAACCGCGACGAGATTTAACGACACGAACCAAGAGAAACGAAGAGATATTATATATGTGAACGACGGGGGGAGAGAGAGAAATCGTTTTTAAACACGAGTGTGACCTATGGAGAGAATTCGGGGAAGCACAACCACGCGAGAGAGAAGGGATAAAAATTCAGCCGAATAAATTCTATTCGCGCCCCACACCTTTCAATATACATACATACACATATATATATACCTATCTTGCGTGTGTTGCACGTTTCTTGCATAAATTATCTCGATGCTGCGGGAGGTCCCCAAGCGTTCGGTTTCTCGATAGCGAAAATATTTGCGAGCGTAGGGAAGCTGTGTGTATCCGGCGACAGAGTGTCGCTCGTTTTATTTCACGCGCTTAGCTTCAGCTCGTCTTTCTTTCTGTCCAACCCCTTCTTCACCCGCTATTTTGACTCCTTTTTCCCTTCCATTCGCCTTCTCTCTCTCTCTCTCTCTCTCTTTCGATTCTTCCTTTTCTCCTGTTTTGTCGATTTCTCCTCCTTCTTCCCCTTTATTCCGCTGGTTGCCTTTTTGCTCCGACAGTCGTTTTGGGTCGCCGAGGAGCAACAGAGAGGAGGAGGACCTTGACAACCTCTCGGAGAAATATACGAGCGGAGATATTTTTCTCGCGCCTCGGGAGGAGAGGGACCCGGTCGTAGAGACGGAGGAAAGTCGTAAAAATGAGAGTCGCGATAAGAATTTGAAGGCTGCTTCCTCTGCGGGCAACCCTTCTTCTTCTCCTCGAACGGGAGACGGCGAGGGTGCCTTCCGTGGAGACCAGAGAGGGTAAATTGTTGCCGCGTTTTTCGAATACGCCACACGCCTCGCGGCGTGGCGTGAATTCTTTCCGGAAGAATGTCGATCACCGTTATTAGGCCTACCTTGAGGTTTCTTAGGGAAGAATGAGGGATTCTTCGAAGGGGTTCAGAGTAACGTGGTGGCCAACCTAATCGAAAAGCTGGCGCAAAATTACGGAGGGCGGCGAAGGAGATAGCAAATTCAGAGGTCGAATGAAATTTGTAGAAATTTTGGAAAATTGAATAAATGTATTTCAGATCTATTTTTTAGTCTACACTGACGATCTTTTTTCAGAAGGGTCAAGAGCGTCATATGGTGGCCAACCTAATCGAAAGATGGACGCAGAATTATAGAGAATAGCAAGTTTGTTAGTGAAGCACCATGAGAAGTCGAATGAAATTTAGAGAAATTTTGGAAAATTCAAGAAACGTATTTGTGCAGTGACGAATTTTTATGAAGAAAAATTTACAGAAACGTGGTATTTTCAGCTATAATAGCGCAAATTATAATCTCGCCCAAATTTCGTTTATATCAAGTTACTCTTTGTTAAAAACCAATCAGAATTCATATTTAACATTTTTCTTTACGTCAATTAATTTTCAAAATATTCTAAATAACAGTCTACCAGCCTCCATCTTTGGTGCACGATTTCACCCCCCCCAAACACGAACATTAGCAGCCAAAAACAAATACTTTATTCGATTTAATCAAAATCGACGTGTATCAATTAGGTGAAATCCCTCGAAAAAGGTGTTAAGTCCAGGAATTCAACAACGTCCAAGTGGCCGGTGTGACAGTAACGTGTATCAAATGTGGTCCTTTATCTCTGGAATTGCTAAATCTGCCGGGAGTAAAAGTTGCTTCACGGCTTCACTCTGTTGCTCCGCGTAACTTGAATAAATTAGGATAAGTTTGCCGGAGTTTGTAAGAAATTCCTCGAATACCTGGAAAGGATCCCACAGTGTCTCTCTCTCTCTCTCTCGAGATTTAATCACGGTGTAGAGGTGTTTTCACAGCCACCGCGTATATATCAGCATAAATCAATTGAAATTACTAGGAACATCCACGGTTACAGAATGTCATCTTGTACAGTGTTTAAATGACGAAGCGTTAAAAATATATCAGAGAGCAAAGGAAGTTAACAGACAGGTCTCCACTTTGAAACTCTACACCTCCACCTCGATATCACGTTTCGCGGTTAGGTTTCACGCTTTCCATATTAAAAATAACGACTATAATAAATTATCGTCTCGGTGTGTAACGTGACGTGCGAGTAACAGTGTCAAGAGAAACCTCAACATAGTAATAGTCCGGCAAATTTGCATTTTCTGCCAACGTATTCCATATTCCAAGGAATTATCACTGGAAGCCAGAGTCCTTCGTAGTGATTTTACAGAAGAAAGAAAGATCGTCGGTGATCACAGGTGAGATAAGGTTGTATTTGAAGAAGTTTAAATAATTAAATCTTCTTCTATTTTATATGTAACTTAAATAAGTCCCTAAGTCTCTGAGATAGCAGAGAAAGAACGGCGAGATGAAGAAAGTCTCCAGACACCTCATCAGGATTTATTTAACTTTGCATAAATTTAGTATTAAATTGAAGAAAATATGAAATTTCTTCCATCTCGTTTGTTATACTATTCTCTTTCCTCAGTTCAATAAATAAAATAATTCGAATATTAATATTTTCCTCCCTTCTCCGTTGAAATTATACTATATTTTTTTTTAATTTTTTAACCGAGTGTAACTTAATTTCGAAAAAATAGCGTCAAATTAGCCCCACTCTAAGCTACAAAATAATCTCATCGCTCTTCCCTGCAAAATTTAAAAAATGACGTCAACAATTCCGCGTGATTGCACCACGAGGTTATCGATCTTAAAGTAAAAAAAAAAAAAAAAAAGAATTGCTCGGACAAATGAGAAGAGAATCGAGAGGAAACGTGCGCGCAGTGTCGTAGAAGGGTTAACACAACACGATTAATGGCGGCGATTAATTAAAATTAGCAGGGCTTGTTTCGAGCCGGTCGATCGAATGAGAAGCACTGACCAGTCGATGCGGACAAACGACGTGGACAGGTAAAATATGTCCGCTGTCGCTCCAACATTTTACACGGGACGAAGATATACGTCGAACGGCTGAATACCACGTTACGAGAGGGTCTGCGAAAGAAACGCGAGTTTTGCGCTCGCCAGGCTCGATGAAAAATCGTCATGGCGTTTCTTCGTCGTGTCGATCGATCCTTCCACGACGTCCAATCTCCGCGGAAGTCGATCCTTTCGATCCCTCACGGTTCTTCAAGATGACGCGATTGCAGCGACCAGTCATTTATCGATTTCACGTTTTTCGTTGGTGCTCCGATCTTACACAACGAAGAAGCGGTGTGTTTTCGAAAGATTTTACTTCGTTTAATTGTTGAAGTATATGTACGTTAACGTACTCTCTTTTTTTTTTCGTTTAAGGATAAATTAGTATCTACTGACTGGAATAATTCTATGGAACTTTTTAGCTAACACACTTAACCCTTTGCACTCCTCGCAATTTTTAATACGACCTACCAGAAACTCTGAATCATTTTTTCTACGGGCTACCAGCTACTCCGAGACTATTTACAATGGTGCGAGTGCGCCTCTGTGGAAGATTCGAAATCTAGCTTGTATCTTACAATATCGCCGCAGCAGCGACAACGGAATGCAAAGGGTTAAAGTTTAAAGAAATTTGAATAATTTAATGTGAATTAAGTGCCGTTGCACTATTTTTAGATCAGAAGCTGAACTCAAATGAAACTTCTTTGCTTGCAACTGAAGTCCTCGTGTTTTAATATATCGCAGACATAAAAAAGCGGTATACCTCAGCTGATAATTTATTCATGTTCATTAAGCGAATGGTGCTCGTTAAATTAACCAAACACTTGCAAACGCAGCGTAATAAAAGATGCCAAAGTACTTACTTACGCCTCACGTCAAGTATTTATCGCGGCTGATACTGTTCAAGTGCGTTTTATCATTACCAGGCATAACTCCAACGATAATTTCAGCATTTTGAAACAAAGAATCAAGTTGTATCAAATCTGCCTATGCTTTAGCTACTTTTCATTCAATTCAGAAACCAAGGAAGCAAAAAACATTACTGATAATTTCAGCATTCTAAACCAAAGAAAAACAAAGACAAATCTATTTAAATTTTAGTGCCATTTCGTTCAATTCAGAAACCAAGGAAGCATTCCAAAGAGCCTACTCTATACTTTTTCTTCATTTTTTAAAATAAAAAACCACTTGCTTGTCAACTGTACTACAATTTACTAAACACTCTGTACCACTCCACGGTAGATCAACGATTCGTACCACAGAGTATTCAGAGATCCTTACGCCCAGCGGTTCCATAAAACGTCCCGCAAGAACGTGTCGTTTGGTCGCGCGACGCCGAGTCGCCATTTAATCGGGCCATTAACGCGAATTGTGTAAACACAAATCACGATTCGCGTTAATAACCGGATGTCCCGGTATTAATTAACCGTGGCGCGGCCGGCGCGATGCGA
>NW_017100427.1:1835145-1858971 GCF_001263275.1 Habropoda laboriosa
GGGATACGCGAGAAGGCTCACGCGCCGTTTCTCGAATTAAATACCATTTTGGCCACAGCCCCGAAAACGAATAACCGCGCCAGAGATTCTTACCCAATGGACAACCCATTCGTTTCCGCGATAAATGGAAAAGCGCGATTAATGGGCCGCATTTCCAGCGAACGGCCAGTTTATAATTTCCACGCGCTTCACCGCTCGAGATACAGGCGAGAGAGAAGCGAACCCCGTAAATCGATCGAGAGCGATACGCGACCGAACCGCTTGATCGATGCATCGAACGGTAACATCGCGCGTTTCCGCTCCAACTCTGTTCTATGAATTTTGCCGTGGCGGTGTCTATTTATCGGCGCGGCGCATCGCGATTAAAATGGCAATCGGAACGCGGAGCGGCGGCCGATCGCATCGGGAAATTTGTAGGTACATCGAGGTAAAAATCAACGAAATGTATGGAGGAGGGTAACTACTGTGCTAACTTGGAGCACGTAAAATCGCGATTTCTATTTTGAAATTAGTGAAAAGTTAAAAACACACAAATGTAACGAAATCAAATTCTAATCTTGTATATATTTCTTATTGGAGAAGATGTGAAAAAACCGACGTACAACCGTAAGTCCGTTCGTACCTGATATCCTCGGTAAAACTACCCGTCTTTCAAGAGTTAATTACATGATCGATACGATAATAGATGCGTATCGACACAGCAGAGATGATGAATGGCAGACAGATATGTATTTCAGTAAGTACATCGATCTACCGGCAGCGATGCATTGATATAAACGTCACGTATATAGGCATGAATATATATATCGACACTGTGATACAGTATTATCGGCATAACGCCAACATTGACTGGCATGCTGTCCATCTACACACAGGCGCACACACTATCTCACAATTACCATAGAAATTGTGTAGCAAACCCGTATACGTGCTTCCCTCTGAAAACTTAATTACATTTAAAACGATGAAAAAAGTGGTCCCCTCAATTAATTCAGCTTACAAGCACCAAGCACAAGTTCGACTAATATCATAACCATACATGCACAGTACACACAGAGGACCTGTACACATTGCATAAACATTTCCGTATTACGCGCGGGCTAGCATGTCGTCTGACCGCTTTACCGCGGAACCAAAATTATCAAACTTTCCTGGACGTTCCCAACGATGCTAAACTTTTACGAGGCTACCTCTCGCCCGTTTTTCCATATTACTCTCTCTCTGGTAGCCGGGGCAAAACCGGACCCAGGCGGCTCGATATTACAACACACCAAGGCAGGAGAGAGAGAGAGAAGGAGAGACAGACAAAGGCAGGGAGAGACCAGAAGAGATAGAAGGAGATAGAGAGAGACAAGGAGAGGCAGGGAAAGCCAGGAAAAGTCAGGGAGAGACGAGGAGAGACAGGGAGAGACAGGGAGAGACGAGGAGAGAAAGGCTCGCTGGAGGGCGTTTATGCAGTCGTTTGGTCCGCGTTATCACGGAAAAAGGTGGGCGGCTGCGAGGGTCGTTTCTAAGATTGGCCGATGAAGCAACAGCAGCAAGGAAGGAGCGGCGAGCAAGCAACCCCGCGAGCAGAACCGCAGATACGAAAACGAAACTCGATTTCGCAGACGCTCGTTCTCCGGACGAGTTTATTAAAACCTTCCACCGCCTCCAACGGAGAAACGTGGAACGCGAGGAGAGGCGGAGGGCGAGACGAAGGAGAGAACGGCGAAAATGAGAGGGGCAGAGAAAGAGAGAAAGATAGAGGATAGACAGAGAGAGAAAACAGAGGGCAAGTCGCGAAAGGACCGATAACCGGAACTATTTATTAGAGCCCCGGGGCGATACGCGTTCGCGAGCCAACGACGTAGAGGCACCAGGGCCTTTATACGATTATAAAGCACGCTTTATACCGTTTCCATGCGGCGACGCGACCCGTGGCCGCCTGCTAATAACTCTATATATCTTATTCTGGGACAGGCCGCGGGAGGCGACGCTCGTACGTAACACACACATACACACCAGCTCTGCTTTTCTTTTTCGTATGCAATGACACACGCGGTGCGGCGACCAATCGTTTTGTCGATAAAAACCGCGTTAAGGTATTCCTGATACCATCGCCCACGTTGTTGTTCACTGGTCTCTCTAACGTACGAGTGGAGCTCGATGTAATACGCGACGTGGCGAAGAGTGGTTTCGAGCCACTGTTGGTATTGTTAATGTTCGACAGTTAGTGGTTACGAGGAGAAAAGAGATTGGACGTTTTTGTTCGACGCCGGGGAGATGAAAAACTGATATATTATCGACGAGAAGATTGGACGGTTGGTGGAAGTTCTTGAAAGGATAAGTGGTTGTGTAAGATCAAGTGTGGGTGTGTGTTGTAGTGGATTTATAAGAGAGGAATACGCGTTTCTGTTTCTTGATCACTTGTTCGGGAGTGGATTTCCATGGGAACTTAACCTGTGAGAGGTTGACTGCCGAGGCATTCCGAATGAATCATTGTGCCGAGGCTGTTTATGAATAATGCATCGGTCAAAAAGAGACGACGTATGGGAGTTCTATTTTTAAGGTGCAACGTGGGTGATGGAAATTATTTGATTGATTCAAAGTGGTATGCTGGAAATTATAATCAAACTGTATGTTGAAAATTTTGTTGCTTTGGACTAGACGTTCTATTTTATTCTTCTTTAAAGGTACAACGGTACTGAAAACAGAAGACTGAAACGAAGGGTCAAAACAACAGAAATATCTCAGATGGACACAATTAACGAAACACTCTGTACAACAAAAATCCTAATACCTCCATCAAAAAAAAAAAAAAAAATATTTCACGTATCCATCTCAATCCCACCACACTACACTCCCCATCAAACATCCGGCAGAAACGTAACAAAGACAGCACGTAGGTACCTTCCCAGCCCGATCCCGAATTTAACTCGGACAGTCTACCCTTTCACACCTCGTTCCCGTCGCCTATTTCCACGCAGAGAGACGTTCGACTCCGTGGAACAGGATACGACAACCGGTGATGCGCGTATTCACGTCGCGAGAAAACAAACACGTATTCGTGTTACGGTCCAGGAACGTGAACCAGAGTATATAAGACTTGGGAAGAAGAGAGAGAGAGACCAGCCGCAGCCACAGAGCCCAGGGTTCTGGTTAACGCGCGCGGTGAGCTTCTTTTTTGGAGCCCTCCGACGAGACCCTCCTTGGTCGGCTGTCCAGCCGAGCGGGTTCTCCGAGCCGAACAGTGAAACCTGAGAATCTGCGCGACGGCGGAGGAAGTGGTCGGGTATTGGGATCCACTTTAAAGTTGACACTTGGCGCGTTGGCCCGTTTTCTTCGCGTCTACTTGTTAAGGGGTTAGCAACCAGGGCCAAGGGGACACCAGACGACGCGGTTAGACCCGCCGAAATACCGGTTGCGTGTTCCGGTGTGCGATTACGATGGCCGTCTGCATCCTGATCACGCGACACCGCGCGCGCCTTCTTTCCTTTCTCTCCTCTCTTTCGCCCTCCTGGCCCACCGAGAAACACTACCCCGGGATAAATGAGCGCTGTGCATGGACGGAGGGCGTGAAAGAGCGTGGAGAGACATCGGACCCTGTTGTCCAGAAGCTCTTTCGTCGAGATTATAATAACAAAGACAGCGGGAAGAATGGAGGTGGTAGAGCATGGTTTTTATCGTTGTTATTTCCCTTGATTGCAGGTGATGTGTGGTTGAGTTTTGAAGTGGAATCAAAGAAGATGGGGGGACAGGTATATTACAGATTCGATTTTGATAAGTTTCACTAGAACTGCTTGACTTGCGGTTTACGTTTTTCAATTGTGGTTGTACGGTTTCAAGTGTCCCCCACTTATAGGAGAACACTGTCGACAGCTGTTGGAAAATATCGCGTGTATCGGTCTGGCCTCGATTTTATGAATTGAAACTAAAGTTGGCAGTTGAAGGGACGTTCTATATCGCTGGTACAATTTCTGCTTTGTCGTGATTCGGTTATTACCCTGTGTGCTACCCAATCGATAATATAAAAGAGTATTTAATACGGAGGATGTTGAAGTTTGAATAATTTGTGTGATTTAAATGGTCCAGCGAATTGAACAGATGAACGAGGTTATTCGTAGAGAGAAACTGAACGTTCCTCGATATCCGGCAACATTTACCAAATTATCGAAGAATTTTGGTATCGTTCTTTAGCCTAGAATGGAAATCCAATAAGGACGAATGTTAATTCCGGTGAAAAAATTCCGCGAACCACTTGGTGTACTTCTTACCAAATAAAATCAGCAGGTATAGTTGATGGAAGAGATATAGCGAGGTTGTAAAATCGATCAAACTTACAAAATATCGACGAGCAAATTAACACAAATCTGAGAAGATGAAGACCTAAAACACGATTCAAAATTCAAAAATACCACATTTGACCAATCTGCACTCGCCATTATTTCTTCCACCGACTATACTTCCTTTGAAAAGAAGGCACCGAACACACCTTTCGCATAAAATGCACCAAACACCTTCACCCTCGAGCAGCTAACGCCTTTCAAATCCTCGAGCACGAGCGCAAACCTCGGAACGTTTTCTCTAGCAATCGCGGCTCTATCGCCGTGACATTCTACCCCGTGAAACGCGTCAGTGGCCGAGCGGGCGAGCGAGTGCTCGCAACTACTGGCATTTCCACCGCGAACAATAATCCAGGGGTTAATGGCAGTGCCACGAGGACAGAGGCGGTTCACAGCTGCTTTTGTCCTAGCTGGCGAGTTTACAGCTCGCTCGTCTCGTCGTTGGGCATGAGTAAACGCGGCCAGGAAAGGATTACACAGGCCTGTCACGCCTCTCTCTCTCTCTCTCTTTTTCCTTCGTTTCTACGTTAGCTAGCTTAGCTAGCTCGATTCCTCCTCCTCTCTTCGTTACCTCTCTTCATCGGTATACACGTCTGTCTGTATCTCTACCGATCCACCACGTGCACGCTAATTAATTAGCAGTGAATTATGGATTCCGCGGGCCTCCTCCCGTTAATTGGATCCGTCGCTCGCTCCTCTCTCCGCAGAGAAACGACGCCCGATGCGTGTCCGCGCGAGCGTTTCCTCCTCGCCGTGGCAACCGACCGGGGCCGTGACTCCTTCGGGGCGGATGTGCACAAAACAACCCGATGTGTACGCTCGTAACTCGTGCGCTATCGACGTTATCGAGCGCCGTTTTGCCCGTGCTGGTGGTGTCTGACAGGGCCGCATCCACCCCGACCGATCGCTACGGGGAATCTCTGTGCCGCGGCGAAGGTGTATATATAACCGGTGAAATTGTGGTCGAGGAGGACTGGCCTCCGTGGTTCGTGCTTGATTGTTGGGCGGTCCTGTACGTGGAATTTTTATAGTTTGCCGATTTTTATGGCGCGCCAGTGGGAAACAGGGGGATTGTGAAAAGTAGGAGATTTTCTCGTTGGAGAAGGAGAGAGGAGAAATGGAAAGATTGTAAGGTCGACGGAAGTTGGATTAGAGGACAATTAGTGTTAATGGACGCTTTTGAAATTTTCGCTGGACAAAAAATGTTTACTACGGTTTTTAACAGGCGAAGAGGAGTAAGAATTTTTTGAAAAGCTGGAAATAGAATGGAAATTAAATTATTGGATAATAGTATTTAGTGGATATTTTTGAATTGTTCGCTGGATTCGTTGCTTAGACAAAAAGTGAATGTTTTTGATAGGTGAAGAGCAGTAAGAATTCTTTTTAACCCTCTATGGGCCGAATTTTTTTCTTCACTATAAAAAAATGTATGTAACGTAAAATTAAGAAATATCGTCCTATAAATACAGAATAACAATGAATTCAGCAGTTTCAACAATTTTATTATAACGAATACATTTATGCGTTTACGCCATCTTGTGGAAAAAAGTTCGATTATTTAATAAAATATCGACATATTAGTATGTGACTTGAAAGTTACATAGAGGGTTAAATGTTCAAAACGGAATGGAAATTAAATTATCGAACAATCATACTTAATGAACATTTTTGAACTATGCACTGGATTTACTGGTAAGATTTCGCGAATTTCTTCAATAGATGAAGAGCAGTAAGAATTTTTTAGATAATCGATTAACTCTGTTTTCACGTGAGAGAAGTTTATCGCGAAATATTTTATAAATATTAATAACGAACGTCCGTGAAAGTTAATTAGAATTTTCCAGGTCTAGATAATAAAATCTAATTCTACGAATGATAAATTACCCTCCGAAAGACGAATGAAAATTCGTTCGAATGATTAAAATGTCTCGTCGAGAGCGGCATTTAAAAGGAGGCAAGTGATTTCGAAATTTCCCTGACGTTTTCATCAACGTGCGCTTCTTCGCGATATTTTAATACCCTTTCCTCCCCCTTCTCTATTGACCTTTCCTCGTGAAGCCATGTTTCGTATGCCGACTCACTACTTCAGAGCAACTTTCGCGTATTTTTTTAGGAACCTCAGCCTTTCTTCGTATTATCTCCCAGTCATCGTTCGTGCGCGGCAATAAATCTGCTAAATCATTTCTGTCGTTCCGAAGAATATATCGGAAACTTCTATAGACATCTCGACAAAGTGAAAGTCCAAAGAGAGAGAGAGAGAGAGAGAGAGAGAGAATATCCTTTCTTCCCCTCTTCATTTTTCATCCCGACACCCAGAGGCTAGATATTACTCGACAGAGAGAAGCTCCATCCAGGTAAAGTCACGTCCGAGGACGTATCTATGAAGCGAACAAGCGACTCGAGCGAAACAGAAACTCCCTTATATCCTCAACAAGAGAACGATCAGCTAACAGAACTTCACAGACTTACAAAACACCATCGTTTCGACCTTCGGCATAATCCTCGAACTCCCACAGATTAAACAAGCAACGAAGCAGATTCGCCGCGCAAATAAAACGATACGAGAAAGCCTGCTGTCAGACAGCAGAGAGATAGAGGAAAAAAACGAGTCGAAAAACAAATACTACTTGGGAAGAAAATTACTAGACTACCTACTAACTAACTGTCTCCCCCTCTCTCGAGTCCCTTCATCAACGACCCCCATAAACAAGCGAAATCCTCAACCCTTTCCCCGCAGACAGAGAGAGAGAGAGAGAGAGCACAAAGGGCCGAAATCCGCTTGCAAATGAGGCGTCCGGTTCCAGGAAGGCATCGAGAGGAGCAGAGGTGGCCGGGGGCTGTTGTGCGTTCCTGGTCAGCTTTCGGTAGAAAGCTCCGAGAGCCGTCTTACCTGGTTCTTCATTCTCCTCTACACTCCTATCTCTATCGTTTAGCCAGCGGCGAAAAAAAAGGGGGGAGAGGGCGTTGCAACGATGACGCGGTGGAACACACCGGCAACTCGTTGCCACAGCTCGCTGTTTACTTTTCACGAACAACCAGCAGGCAAGCAGGAGGCCACAAGGCTGGCTGAACAAGCAGGCAGGCAGTGGAACGAGCGAGCGAACAACCAGCAGGCGTGCACCGGTCGTCCTCTCTACTCGTATATACTCCGGCGAAACCAGCTCGAAAGATCGGCCAAGCCAGGTATAGGGCGGGCGAAGGGAAGGTCCTGTGCTCTCGACCTCGCTGCACGGATAGAGAGGAGAGAGCCTGGAAAGAGGCTCGAGACCGTAAATCATCGTCCCACTCTCTACCCGGTCTGTGCGAGCTTGTGCTCGAAGATGACGCATCTGATGGAAAAGGGAGGAAGCGAAGAAGAGGAGAGAGAGAGAGACGAGAGGGAAAAGGGAGAAAAAGAAACAGAAGCGAACGCGAGAGAAGAGAAGAGGATGAGGGAGGAGGTACAAGAGCCCAGCCGCAGCCAGGCTCTATCCAAGCTAAAGAGGAAAGATAGAAAGAGAGCAAAGAGGGACGAGAGACGGACGGGACCTCTGTGGTGTGTGCTCGTTATACCTCTCTTGCTGCTCTTATCCGCGACGATCTGTCTCCTACCCACGGCTGGCCTTGAACCCGGGGTGCGCATCGCCCAACGAGAGCCAACCCATAGTCCCAACCTGGACAGCACACTCTCGATGCATCCTTTTCTTCTCACAGATATCCTCTTATGTAGAGAACACCACCTCTCTATACATACTTAGGGAGAGACACGCGAAGGGTGGGCGGAAAAGGAAGTCTATCGAGAAGGTTAAAGGAAGGGAACCAGTTTCGATTTCGAAGACACGGCGGTTCTACTCTATGGGGCCCTCCTGCAAGGTGTCGTCCACATGTGCCCTTAATTAGGAAGCAGGTCCGATTTATGGCGGAGCAGCTCCCTTAATGAGGGGGTGCTGCTGCGCTCAGAGCACAGATAAACCCGCACGCCTCCGTCTCTCGTGTTTACAAGCTCTTTAAACGGCTCGTTGTCACTTAATTACGTTCCAACGAGTGGCGAGCGTGACGTGTAACGAGAAAGCGTCGAAGGCGGAACGCCGTGCAACACGCAGCGGTGATGAACGAGCATGACGCCGCGAAATATTCAGAGGGCGGACCACTGATATAGCCCAGGCCCGTGGAACCAACCGTTGGAAACAATGCGACGGGAGAAGACTGTTCGAGGGACGCGCGCGACTCCTATCTCCCGACGACCGGGCCTCCACGATAAATTGCACACCACCGACATAGAGAAAGAGAGGGAGAGAGGAACGCCGCCGACTAAACGACTCCCGAAGCGCGCGTGGGAAGCGTGGCTCGCGAGACAAATTGGAGAAGTTAAAATTTATTTACCCCGTGTCAGCCGCGGAACTTAGACCACGAGTCCTTTAGAGGGTTTCGTGGATCCTTGGAAGGTTGGTAGGATTTCGGGTTCAATTTTACGGGAATTGAAGAGGGAGGGTGGTGGTGTTGTGGATGTTGGATCGAAAGGTGCTGGTTTAGTCTGGGTATTTTTTGGTACGAGGGTGATATCGCTGTATCGGTTGTAAATGGAAGGATGAATGGGGGGGTAGCAGTGAATTTTTTGGCGCTGTGGAAGTGGCCTAGGATATATACTTTTTTTTGGGGCAAAATGGTTCCATTCGATGTGAAATAAAATAAGAGATAAATGGAATTTTTTTTGAAGTTTTGATTTAGATCAATTTTAGAATTTTTTTTTATTTATTGGTGTGTGTGATGTTGATATTTGTTCGGTTTAATCGAGTGATATGCGAGGAGAGAAAATACGGGAGACGGTATTAGTGAAATTCAGTGACGTTTCCATTCTCACCTGGTCATATAATACACCTACTCGTGGCAGTATCAGATATTCAAAATGGTGATTGGTGAAGTCGTTTTCCGCAACGTATTGGCTCAAGTACTCTATAAAGTAAAGCTCGGCTACTGTTAACTTGTACACTTCAAAATTGATAACGGTGAAAAAGAACCTGTTCGCATTGTTACCTCGCTAATAATACGACGATAAATTAGCGCGGCTATTATCGTAATGCCTACGTACCGAACATTTACTTTATCTGAGAAAAAGAAATAATAACCCATTATTTCACAGAAAATGTTACTCCTAGCAAAGAAACTTTTATTCGCAGAGACGTCAAATATTATTCTCACTAAAAAATGCAAATATTTTACACCAGATCTTCGTTAAAAAATTTATTCCTCATTTTCCACATCCTGCGTCCGAATATTAAATTCTGCAAGACGCTCAGAGGGTAGAAAATTAAAAAAAAAGTCTAGAAAATAAAAAAAAAAAATGCAATCAATCGTCAAGCTGTAAAACAGCGATAAAAATTCACGGGGAACGTTAATTCTGAGCCGAATCTGTGGAGTGGTCGAGAGGTGTCCCCAGTTATGCGGCTGGTAACGGTAAAGCGCTTAATTCTCGACCTTCACGGTTGGTTTTTGCCGGGCCCCGAGGTATCCACGAGGACGAGGAGAGAGATGCCTGGGCTGGTTTACGCGCAGCCGACGCCAATGCAAATCGCTACCGATGCATCACCGAGCTGTCAACCGTTCGTTGCTTCGCGATAAACTTTCCCGCTCGTCCGCTCTCGAACCGGCCCCCGCCAACAAGCCAGAGAGCGAGAGAGCCCGTGTGCACGACCGATACGCGCGCGTGTGCATCGTGTGTCGGGAGGAGCGTTCCCCGCGACCGCAAAATAAAATTTACGCCGCTGTAAACGGCGAGACAATGGCCTCGTCCGATGAAAATCCAGATTCGAATCTCTGGTGGATTGGTATCTCGCCTGGTGCGACTCCAATAGCAGGGTATTCCAGGGTAGAAGAGCAGATATTCCGGCGATTTTAGGTAGCCTTTGTGTGCTGTTCGAAACGCTGTTAATAGTGTATAGTCGGTGGAAGAAATACGGCGAGATCGAGAGATCAGTCTGTGGCTTCGAAGTTAGTTTTGACGAAAAGAGGTAAATTTAGAGATACTGAATTGATTTATACACTTAACAATTGACTAACTAAACGAAATAAACCTGTATTGTATAGCCAGTGGAAGAACTATGGCGAAATTATGAAATCAGTCAAGTGTCAAAGTTAGTTTTGACAGAAAGGGGTAAATTTAGAGACACTGGATTAATTTACACACCTGATAATTGGCTATCTAAACGAAACAGACCTATGTATAGTCGGTGGAAGAAATATAGCGAAGTCGTAAAATCAGTCAGGCGTCAAAATTTACATTTCCAAGCACATCGACCTAGCTTTGATTCAGTTCTAATTAGAAACGCAAAATTCTGCATGCTGATCTTTAATGCTTCAATTTACGACCTCGCTATATTTCTTCCTCCGACTATACTCGACAGCTTTTAGAAGTGAAACTTCCATCAGGCGAAGAATATTCTTGGACTAAAACTCATTTGCGAATTTTTATCAAAGTATAGACACGTTTAATCTCCGAAAATGACAATACAGGAATATTTTAGAGCGAAAAAATTAATCGACGATATTCAATTTTTGCTGCGATCTTCACAATTGAAAGGGTCTAAGACGTGGCTACCTGTAGATACTTTTAAGACGTCGTGTAAATGTAGCTTGTTTGAAAATCTGTTGGACAAACGTTGGTAGCGTGTTCTACCAGCAGAAACAGGAAGAAAAATCTTGTATAAATAGAAGTCTGAAGATGCGTTGTTAAAAAGGGACAAGCAGATAGGAAGCTGGCAAGGGAAGAAAAAAAAAATAGTAACCGGTTTGTAAGTCGATAACAGAGTGTCTAGTCCATGATGTTTATCTTATCTGTTTATTCAAGTCGTGTTTAATATTTGACATGATCAAGGCATCGTTTGATCAGATTCAACAAAATCGCCACAGATAGGCACTGCTTTCGACGTGATTAGACATGTTTTTCTTCTGTTTGATGTAGCTTCTTTAACCTTGTTTCCTTATCGATCTCCGTTGCTACGATTATTATATAAAATAAATTCTTCTTCCTTCAGATTAGACTTATTTACAATAGAATTCGTTTGATTAACACGAGAATCTTTTTAAAACGAAAAAAATAAAACTTACCGACCTCTTTCGTTTCTCAGACGGTAAAACAGTTAAAAATACAAACGAGAGAAGAAACAAAGTAGAAGAAAATTAATACGTCAGATAAGAAAATTAAGCTGAAATTCACTATCGAAGGGAGCACAGATTAGAAGAAAATTATAGAAATCTTAAACGAGCCTGAGAGAACTCACGGCTTCACACTTTCAGCCTAATCTATCGGAATGTAAAAAAAAAAAATCACTTAATCTCCCCTAAGCCCAACATCTTTCAATCACAAACCCACAAACTTCTCGACCACGAAATTATCTCCGGAAACTTTCCAAACGCTACTTATCTCGGTCGTTCTCGCTCATCTACCAGTCTCGTTCCACGATTCGAATACAAGCACGATTTTTAATCGTTCCCCCGGCAAACCAGCTGGAATTTTAACGATTTTTCGTCGAAAGCGGATCACTTTTCGCGATAAAAAGCAACGTTCGAACAGAATAATTTATCACGAGCTGCTCGATCCAAATGCAAACAACTCCGATTTGTATCGGTAACAATAGGAAGGTTTAACGATACTAAATAAAAAATTGCAAACGAGAAGACCGAAACGGCGCACATTGGAGTATTTTGTTCAAAAATTTGATCAAAATTCAAATTAGTAGTCGAACAATTTTGGCCAACTTTTTCGTACACATATTCCACTGTGCGACCTTTTCAGGTGAATGCAAATTTACAGGTAAAACGAGCGTACCTGTGTTTCTCTTCAATGCAAAAAAAAAAAAGTTTGATTCACAGTCGTTAGAAAAACTAAAACGAGGACGAAAAGCTAACGAAGAGTCGTCTGAGAGGGTCGAAACGGATTGCAAAGTTTATTAGTTAGGATATCGGGCAAGGAGTGTGCACAAGGCAAACGCTTGTTCTCCACATTTCCTCGAAAAGTAGCCTATCAATGATGGCTCGTGTCGAATGAACGAACACGCTTCCTGGAAATCTGCCGCGATTCCCTTTAATCACGCGTCGCCCATGAGCATAGAGCTGATCTAACATTCAGCCCGGGGAACGTTTAATCCTTCCCTGATTCGGCCGTTCTCGAATAGTTGTCCGCTTCGACGGAGACGCGGAATCGTCGAGTCAGTCGTTTCCGCGCGATTTCAGGCCGAGTGTGTACGATAATATGGCCCCTGATTGGAGGAATTTAACACTGGGAATAGCGACGATTAATTTGTAACCTTTAGCAGGGGATTCGAACGGATAAAATCGAGGAAAATATGAGAAACCGTACTTTTATAAATTTTTGACTGTCTCGATGCTTACAGAGTTACTTACTTGAAAAATTCGAAGATTCTGTCGTTCTGCATTTAATTTTCAAATTCTTCGAGTTACTTAAAAAAACGTAAATTTTCATTTTTAGAGAATGGTAAGGTAATAGTTACGATATTAATAAAATTATTTATACATCTTCCTTGATATAAAAGACGAACGAAAATTAACCCTTTACTCTTTCAACAGCCTCAGCTACTTTTAAATTCGAATAAAATCCCTGTGTCTTAAATCTACTTAATATTTTTTTATATTTACAAATAAAACTGTGCTCAACAATCAGAAAAATAAGAATACCACACGTAATTATATTTGACAATCCCCAGGCTGAACTCGAAGCGAAACTCAAAAAGAAAAGTCCTCCATTGTCGTATCTCGACCATAATCCTCGCCACGACTGTCATTTATTATTACAACTGCAGGGATTAAAAGCAGCGTCAACCTTCCATCGCCTACTCAAACAACAAAAAAATCTCAACCTCCCTAATCTCTCGACTAAGCTACCTCGCTGCACCTTTATCTCCGATAAAACCTTCAACGAAACCCAGGCAAAATCCCCTCGCAGGCCGCTTTTTCCCCGCCTCTTATCTCCTCCATCTCCGATCGTCGTCGAATTAGAACAAACACACGCTCTCTATCGGGCAAGCGCATCCGAGGTGTCTTATCGTGGTATCCGCTGAAACACATCCTTCGCGCCGGTGGTAACGTTGCCAACTGACAAACGTGCTAAAAACAGCTGGTCGATCGAGGCGAGCAAGTACGTCATTATTTTGCGGCTCGTTTAAGGAAACGGTCGGTTTTTCGAGAGTTGGTCGCAAGTGGAAAAAGGAACCTGTTCCACGGTTTCTCCTCGGGAGATCTCGAGCCACACGCCAGGCGTATGCACGACACGAGCGGAATTTTCAGCGACACACCGAGAAATCTCTCCTCTGTCGATCGCCGAGACGCGACCTCTTGGGCTTCTCTTCGTTTCCATCGAATCGGGCCGAACTCGACGCGCGCGGTTTAATTGATCCGCGAACAAAGCAACGGAGAACCCTTAACGCCGACCCGGCCTGACCAATACAGGACTTACGAGGTCGTTTCTTCGACACTGACCAACGTACGCATGCTTCTGTTCTTGCACCGGGGAAAACGCTAATTAAGACTCTCCTCGTTCAACTCGATTCTTAGGACCGAGCCGTGGTTATCACGAACACACAACCAAAGGAGGCGGCTCTGTCTGTGTCCGACGAATCGACCGACGCGCGTGCCTCCTCTCTTCTACCCCCGGACGACGAGACATGAACTTCGACTTCGAGGAATCCTCGACGAACCGCTCGTTTTCTTCGATTCTTGGTGCATCGGTGGGCTGAGGTTTTCTGTTCAGTGTACAGGGTGGGCCGAGAGAAATTACTGCGTTGAAATTGACGAATATAGTGTAGGGTCAAGTTTTCAGGAGGGTAATTCTCGAAGATGAAAACTTATTCGATAGGTTTCACTGGAAGTGTAATTCGAGAATAGAAAATTAACCAATTTTTGGTCGAGTCCAATTCTCAAAGAAAAATCACTCGATAGTGTCCACCGAAGTCTAATTGGCGAATAAAATATTTGCCAATTAACCCAATTCTCAAAGATAAAAAAACACTCTCAATAGTCTCCCATCAAAGTCTAATCACCGAATGCAATATTTATCAATTTGTCACGAATCTAATTCTCAAAGATGAAAAATCGCTCAACAGTGCCCACCGAAGTCTAATTCGCGAATAGACCCAATTCTCAAAGAAAAATCACTCGATAATCTCCATCGAAGTCTACCGAATGAGATATTTACTGATCCACTGTGCATTGCAATCTACAAAAAAATTCGCAGAAAAAATTCGCAATTTAAGGAATCTTTTCAACAAATTTTTTCCCACTCAAATCAATCGAGGATAGATATCGAAGGTAGTAATTTTCATTGGTTCACCCCGTATGCTAGAGAGGAGACTGGTCAGTCGGAGTGCGGATTCAAAAGTGTGGTAGTTTGTGAAGTACTTGGAGCGTTGTAAACAGAGGCACGGGGGTTGCTTGCGGAGGGTAGTTTGCTTCCGGAATTTTTTCAGGTACTCACTGCTATTGGTTTTGAGGGTGAACGAGGTGTGAAAATTTACGATGTGGAAATTGGAATTCAGGTAATGGCTGCTTGTGTTCATTATGAAAGGGCGAAGATTAGCAACGCTCAATTAGAAAGCCAAGAAACGTATATAACCACGTGAAGTTTCATTTGAACAATATCGTCAAATATTTCAGTCGAAGCTGTCGATAAAACGAATTTTATTATCATTATCTCACGAATATGATATAATCCGTAAAATGAAACTCCGCGATGGTAAATCACCAGAAAATTAACCAAAAATTCTCATTTCCAACGTAAATGAAAATTTCACATAAAATCGTGCCGTGAAATTTCCTATTCTCACCGTTGCTTCCGTCGCAACGAAGCAATCTTCCACGTAATAGCACGACAAAAAGGACAAAGAACGACGGAAAACAAGCACTTAACTTCGAACTTCCCCCGGCTTCGGCAACCCCATCCTGCCACCCTGTGCTTCACAGTAAGGAACACGTTACATAACTCAAAGGAAAACCTATATCTCCCGACAGTTTCACGAAATTGCATCCCATCCCCGATGAAGACGGAACGTCTATCACGCACGAAAAGTACAATTGAATACCCCTTGATGCTGCCAGTGACGGCGGTAGTGGTATTGATCCGGAAAGAAAGAAAAAATTTCAACTGGCAGTAGGAAATATGCGGTATCCTTGCAGACACCATCGCAACGGGAAGACCGTAAGGGGAAATCTTATGGTGCGGTGACGACGTTCCTCGTCGGCACACGGTCGATAGGGCCGCCACTCCACCGCCAACGACGCAACCACCGTCATTCCACCCACCATCACAGCCCTCCCCTCGGAGAAGCTTTCCGACCGTGCTATCGACCCAACAGTTTCCCGTCAGGACTATACGCAAAATTTCGACGGACTACCGGTAACCATAATCGCGCCGGGAGCAGTAGGTAAGCACCTATTGCACTGTAATCGAAACAACTGGGAAAAGAGATCGAAACTGTTCGTGATTCTTTGGTATTTTTTTTTTTTTATTGGCAATCGCCCACATTGGAGGAGTGAGAATTGTTTGAATTTTTTACCGGCAATCGTCCATACTGAAGGCAAAATTTGTTGTTGAGAAATCAAAAATTCTCTATCTCTAATAGTTTTGGAGGTATCAAACTTTTCAAATGGCAACAACTTCAGGATCAGCAATAGATCAGTGTTTTCTCTCAAAAGATCAGAATTTTTTTCGAAAGTGGTATTAAAAAGTTGATGGAAAAATGGCAAAAGGTCGATATAATATCACCGATTAACAGTAAATGCAAGTACTATTATTTCTGTACCGAAATTGGGCTTCCAAAGGACATTAATTATGGGGTGACCTGGTACAAACGGGAGTCTTTAGCGAGTACTAGCGAGAATGGTCAAGGGTCCGTCCCTCTGGTGGTGAAGCGCAAGAAGTACCGCCACAGGGTCAACGAGACATAACACCAAGAGCGTACCAGGGCAATTTCTAAGGATCAAGGCGGTTTGACGGGCTTTAGAAGCGTAGAGAAACTGATCAGTATCGTTTCAAGTAACCGAGGTCTTAAGAAATTAGACCGATGTAGTATATATTCAGCCTTTCTTTTTAACGATCGAACTGATTTTCTGTTCGCTTCGAAAAAGCGACGTACTCAGCCGATCTTCATCTTTCGTTTATGGCACGCTTAGACATAGCAATCGAATGCCCAGGACAATAAATTTAAAAAAGCAGTATCTGAAAAACTTAGAAGATTCCTTCTCCCCTGCAGTAGTTAAAAGCGTCGATTTAATTTCTTTCTCGAAATATTCCCACAGTAACACGCGTTACAAACGAAGACCGACGAGAATTCGTCGAATCGGTTACTTCCTTCTCCCCTTTTTCCAACGATACATCAAATTTGATGGCGTAAAAGGCAACATTATTCGAGGGAATTACATTCGTCGGAGACGGGAGGAATGTTGAAACGAATGATGGATGACTTGGAGGCGAGCGAGCGAGCGTTCCGCGGGTATGCTAAAAGGAGGGAAGTGGGACATTTTACGGGACTCTATTTTCTTGTAACACGTTGATTGCCATGAAAGTCCCTCGGCGATCGGTGCCCATTGAACTCGCATCAACGTCGACAAAAACCTCGTGAAACCCGGTTTCACGTAAATTCCCTCTGTGCGACAGATTGTCACGCACAGAAGCTATCAATCGCAATTAAACACTGAAATTCCGTCGACAGATGTTCGAAGAAACGTCTAATACATCCTCTCTAACAATACAATTGTCACACGATTACGGTCCTCGCGCACTCTAAACGCGGCAGAATTCCAAATTGAACGGTGAATGAAAGAGAAAGAGACGGCGAGGCGAAATGGAAGAGGGAATCTTAATGATTAGCGGAGAGCAGCGAGTGTGTGAGCTAGTGATTGGCGGAACGAGCGTGCAAGTGAATGAGCGAGTATACGAGAGGGGAGAAAAACAGGTGCAAAATATAGGCGGTGTGCGTGAGAGCGAGTATTAGAGCGAGCGGCAATAAAGAGCAATAAAGATCAGATTGTGAGCAACGGGTGAAAATTCTTTCGTCCAGCCCACCTACGTGCGCGACATTAATATTTATAATCAGCTCAACGATATCAGGTGTGTTCTTTTTTCCTCTTTTTCTATCCGAGAGCTAATAAACGACGCCCGGTATCGCGCCGCTGATTTTATCCTTCACACCCGTTACCACACGTTTTTAGCAACTTTTACCGCGGTATTAAATATCAGTTTATCCAGGCTATTAAGCATCGATCATGCGCTCGAGCGACTATAAAGGCGCGAGACCGCTACCGTTTTCACAAACCGCACACGCATACGAGAGATCGAAAAATCTGTCGTTACACTTTTACAGAACCGCTTGTAGATCAACGTTTCTCTCTAAGAAGCATTAGAGATCACCGGATACCCGTCCAGCTTCTATAAAAGGACAGGTTTCACGTTCGAAACCTTTGCGCACAGTTAGCAGCACAGGCCGCGATTTTTTCCTGGGCATGAATGAACGAACGGAACGGAACTAGGGCTCGGAGAAAGCTGCAAGGATTGGCCGGCAGATTAGAAGAACGGTGTGTGCACGGAAAGGTGAGTAATAGAGAAGGAGAGAGGAAGAAAAAGGTGTACGAGTGTGGCAGGTGTGCGAAAGGCGTACGTTGCGAAACGAGAGAACAAGGTGTAGACAGGGCTTGTCTTCTAAAATTGAAACGTTCGAAAAATTGCGGCGCGAGAACGTCGGGTGTAACACTTTCTCAAATTTTACCGATATTATTGGTACGAAACTTGGATGGGTTAATATTTTTAAAGTTACGTGAAAAATTATGATTTTTTTTTGTTCAAGCAAAATGGTTTATGAGTGCTGCATGAAAAATCGACATCCTGGAGTGTTGGTAGGTTTATCACACGTCCGAAAAATATGGTTTGGGGATGCCAGCGAACACCCCAGGTATGGGGGTGCACACTGTCACCACGCTCCGTAAGCAGTTCTAATTGTGCGCCCGTCTTGTCTACGCCTTGTCCGAACGTCTTTTAAAATGTAATTATTTACCTAGGTTACTCCACACGAGTTATTTATTTAATATAACTCCTCAACATTTTTAAATGGAAATGGCGTGTCGTTTAGTGTCAATTGAAGCTACTCGAACGTTAACCCTTTGCGATCGGCACATTTCTCTGATGGGACTACCAGCTAGTCGGAGCAAATTTACATTTTTCTTTTTATGTACAAGGATATTGAAAAACAGAATATTTTGAAACTGATATATTTTTTTTAATACATACTAGTTATAGTGCATAAAAATAAAACGTTTTAATTTTTGTAATTTTCCAAAGTACGATACTTGACAAAACAAAGATCATGCCGCCATAGCGGCGACACCGATTTCTAGAACAAAACTGAAATGCCGCCACTATGGCGGCACCGATCGCAAAGGGTTAAAGCTTCAAAAATTCTTCACGTATAGGTAAAGTTGCGATAGCGAGATAGAAGTTCGAATTCGTCCCTGAGACGAGTGGCCTGTAGTTAAAGGGTTAAATTGCCATGTATCAACGAAGCTCTAGACTGAATAATTTTCTAACGACTTGTACTTATGAACCAGAGTATAAATAGAAAAATAACACATAGAGTGGGCCACTTAATTATCTTCTCTAGCTAATCTTCTCTAGTTTCGAAGGGTAAATAAGACCGAAGAAAAGCTTCTTTACTAATTTTCTGTTCTTTCTTTCAAAGTCACCCATTCGACGCTAGAATTTTTGGTCCAGCATAAAACTTCCTCTCATTTTTTACCATTTCTTCTATGAAAAGAACATTTCTAGCTTGCCCACCTACCGCAAAGAAATTGGAAACCAGGAATGCATCGACTCTCGGCAACATCGGTCAAAGAATAAAGGCTACTCATCTTCTGCGGCAATTCGCAGAAGAAGAACGCAACGTTGGTGGACAAGAGAGAAGAGGGGAAAAGGAGGAAATCGGAGAAATACATAATCAGCGCGGCACGCTTTTTCCAAGGATTCCGCGGGTAACGTGACACCGGGTTGGAAAAATATCGCGAGTTTCACCGCGGCTCGGTGAACTACCAACCCGACAAAGTGGCTTTGATCCTTATCGAACGCGTGCCCCGTCCACCAGGATCGCAACCGCCAGCCTTAAAAAGCCCCGTAATGTTTAGCAGTTTCGAGTTACCTTTGGGATTCAAAAGAGCCCGCGGCGCGCTATCGAGCACCGCCTAAACAAATATAGAGCGCGGATATCCACCAAGCGTCTCTTCTTCTCCCGAGGGAACTTTCGCCGCGTTTTACGACGACTTCGGAGAAATTTTGCGAACAATGGAAGGAGGATGTGTTTGAATGGGTAACTCGGGATAAGCGAGATAGATAGCGATGTGTAGGGATGGTTCTTCAAGCTGCAGTTCGAAGAAGGAAAACTGCGTTTTTCCCACTGGGAATTTTCAGGACATTCGAGTTCATTTTTTTGTGGATTTTTGTAGAGGACGATTGATCTGAGTTAAGTAACACTCGTTCGCGACGATTTACGAGACGTTGGCTTTTACGACGTTAATCGTTAGCCTCGTTGAAATAGAAGAGTTCGTGATATCGCGCTGTAAATTGACGCGTTATCGTGTTATCGTGTACAAAACATCGTGTTTTACTGAAGAAATCTCTGGAGAATCTGTCGTTCCTGCTTTAGATTTCAGACCGGACAATTATGGAGAATGAAAAAATTCAGCTTGAAGTAGGCAATCTTTTGACCAGTACTTTGTTCACAGAACAAGAGTAAAATAGTCGGATCAAAGGGTTAATGTTGGGAAAATGGGTTTTAAGTAAACTGCTTCAGCTTTTAATACTTGGATATTTTATTCCTCTACGCATCGGAAGTGACTTCCTTCTGTTATTAATGTCTCGAGAGGACTGACTCTACCGGGCACGCAGAGCCGGTGACACGAGGCACCGATGACCTCATCTAACAGGGGTGCGTTATCACCTTACTCACATAAACGGTGTGAGAAAGGGTATCTCCGTTCATCAAGAGAATAAGAGATTAGTTTTTGTTTGGTTTACGAGTGAAACTAACAGTTAACGAAGGACAAATTTCTATTGGATCTTATTTTCGGGAAATCAATATTGAAAAAATAGTTTCAGTTAAATAAGCAAGAAAAGAAGGCCCGGTGGAATCCTTTTCCCCTTCTCGCCCATTGAATTCTATTCAACAGCCCATAGAATTTTTCCAACCCATCCTATGAAATCCGTCTATCTACGGTGAAAGCTAACCTAAAACATCATCAGCTATCGACGGTTCGCTTATCACCGTAGCGAACCACACGATCACGTACCATCTGAATCGTCCCTTTATTTGTTCCTTCAATTTCCATCGCGCGTCCCTCTGTGTATTCCGTTCTCTTCGTTCCCGCACAGGAGCCACGGAGACAACAAAGGAACAATTCTTTTCCCTGCACGCGCGCTATCTGCTTTATTTATCTATCGGTCATTCGTGGAACGAGACGGCGCAACCAGCATGGATTCCACCCTCTCTGAACGAAGAGAAAGAAGGAAGGAGAGAGAGAGAGGGAAATCGCCGATCTCGCCAGGATCCACCCAAGCTCTCCTGACCTCTCGAAGGGGACCTCTTCGCGTTTCGATGCAGATTCCACAGACTCGGGCCAAGCCAGGCCAACCCAAGAGGCACCATGGTCAAAGGGAGAGCAGAGGATTCGGTGGAACAGAGTGAGAGGACGTAAAAGCAAAGGACCTAGAGGAACAGAGTGAGAGGGGAAATGCGAAAGCAGAGAGAGAGAGAGAATGCAAAGGACCCAGAGAAACAGAGAGAGAGAGAGAGAGAATGCAAAAGCAGAGGACTCAGAGAATCCAAAGTAAGGGAGAAGAAAACGTGGAGGACCCAGAGAAACAGAGAAAGAGCAGAAGAAGAAGAAAAGGGAAAAGTACACATGGAAGACAGAGTCCGAAGGAAGGAACAGGCAACCAAGCAAACGGTCGGCCAACCCATGAAGCAAAAGGGGAAAGGAGGGAGCTGTCTCGCAACTGGTGTTAACTCGCATGGCTCCGTGAGGAGACCACGAAGAAGAAGAAGAAGACGACGACCACGAGCAGCACGCTGCTGCTGCTGGCCAGCCATTTTTTTCGACCCTTTTGTGGCGCGCACCCGTTATGCAGATACGTGGCTGGTCTCCACCAGTGTGTTCCACGAATCGTGCTGCTGTTCCTGCTGCTGCCCACACGGACGAACCACGGTATCGAGGGACACGCGCGTGAGCGCGAATTATGCGGAATTGTGTAAGCCGGGATGTGAAAAGTGGGCCTCGTTGCCGCTGCGCGTAGGAAACCTTCTGTGTGTGGGAGAATGTGATCAAGACGAGTGTGTCGCCGCGAAACAGGCGAAAAATTACAGGTCGAAGGCTGATCTAGTGTCGTATATATATATATATTGTTTGTAGCATATGTGTGTATGCATACGTCGACACGTGTGTGTGAATGGGGATTGTACGGATGAGGTAGTAGCCGGAGAACGTTTGTCGCGTTCGCGAAGAGTAATTGGGTGGGTTGAGATGCTTTTGTTGGAAAGTGTGGGGATACGTCTTTGTTGTACTAATTTATTACACTGTTCTTCGTTTGTTCAAGCGTCTATGGTTGTCCGTGAAATACAAATAATTACACGGACCTTGTTGCTTTTTTTTCGTTAAATAAATAATTGATAGTTGCAGAGTGGACCGTTAATTATCTTTTGTAACTCTCTATGGTGGTACCGGGACATTTTTATACGTAATTCAAATGGCTTCAAAGGGTGAAGATGGGAGAATATTTTTTTTATAAATGTCATTTTAACTGTTTTTTTTAACCCTTTGCGATCGGTGCCGCCATAGTGGCGGCATTTCAATTTTGTTCTAGAAATCGGTGTCGCCGTTATGGCGGCATGATCTTTGTTTTGTCAAGTATCATACTTTGGAAAATTACAAAAATTAAAACGTTTTATTTTTATGCACTATAACTAGTATGTATTAAAAAAAATATATCAGTTTCAAAATATTCTGTTTTTCAATATCCTTATATATATAATAAATAAACGAAAGGGTTTGCATTTAAATACGTATAATATGACTTTGGACTCTGAAATTTTATATCAAATGGGAATCTTTCTTTCAGTTTTTATCGTTTTTCTCATCGAAATTTTTCCCAACGAAGTTAACGAAAGCTTAGATGTCCACGAGAGAGTGAAAGATCGAGGACGAAAAACAAGGCAATTAAAGTGTCATACGAGGATAATATTGATAATCTTAATCTGTGCAAATGAAAATAGATACACGAACTAATCTCCGTATTAATGCTAAACACTGTGACAAATGTACGCCATTTGTCAGGCGATTTGAATTAATTAAAACAACCGCTCTCGCATGTTCAATATGACTGACTAGCTTCCTCAACGTTACAACGAACCCCCGGCATTACACTGCTTTCGCAATGCGTTCGAATAACTTTCACGAATTCAAACGTGACGCGTACCAGCGAGATAAAAACACGTCCCTAAAAATACGACGACGAGTCTATCTAAACAGAAATGTAACAGAACTGGTAATTAAATATAGATTTTATCCATTAGAGTGTTTTCGTGGTAAACTAAGTAGAATAAATTTGAAGTCCGATAATTCGTGACTTTTAAGCTGACATGAAACCAGGATGACTAATTCCACTGACCTAACCAAACACATCCTTGGAAAGTCATTCGAAAGGCCATAATTATTCGAGATAAGAAGAGTGTCTTTGAACGGGAAACAGGAAGTCGCTAGGAGTACAATGATAAATGGAAAGTCGTTCTATTAACAATTATATCATACTGTGGTCTCGAGAAAAAGGGCACTTGCTGTGGGACTGTAGCGTTGGCTAAGGCCTGTTTAGGCTAAGAATTAGGTTCGAGGGGAACACCACATTGGGACGTCGAAGAAAAGAAATAGGAAAAGTTTGGGAATTTTTTTCATGGGTAAATATTAGATGAAAGATTTCAATTTTTTTAGAGGATACAAATGCAACTTTCCCCTTCTTCCTCTATTTTTAAGAAGGCAAAAGTGTTTGAAAATTTTTCACAATAAAATTTCCAAACAATTGATCGAAAAAAAAAAAGAATAGTCACACGCAACCGTAATTCCATTACACCCGCGATTTTATTAAAACATCCCCGTGCTCCGTCGGGAACCGGAACTTAATCCTTCGCCATTCACCTCTTTACTACGTAAAATCAACAAAACGCCCCCGATATACGCACAAACACGCGCGTCGCTTCTACAGGCTCCTGTGGGCAGGGTCCGAGCAAATACTTAATTCGAACCCGTTCTATTCGCCATTTAACGCGCGATTTCATTAAACGAGATGGGCTCCGCCGTTGGAAAGGTTAATCCAGCGTCTGCAGCAAGCCTTCCATCGCGAGGCTGTACGACGACGAGGTAGGAGAGGATAGGAGGGAAACACAGTGAAAAAGGGAGAGAATAGAGAGAACGGCGGTGGAGAAGA
>NW_017100427.1:1859082-1860259 GCF_001263275.1 Habropoda laboriosa
GAGACGGTGTCGCCGTACGCTTCTTCTCGCTTCTCTCTCTCTGTGTGTGCACCAGCAGGCAGGCAGGCAGGCAGGCAGCAGGGTGGCGGCGGCGACGAGGTTGTGGAGGCTTGGAGCAGAAAGGGAAAAAGAGAGGACGGAAAGGGAGGCGACTCGGCGAGCTTGACGCGACATGAAAAGCGCTCGCTCAGCCAGAGGGGGGTTGGTGGCAAGGAGAAGAGAAAAAGTCCCGTGCAGAGAGCGAGACACGCGTTCGCCAAGTTTTTCCGCAAAACAACAGGGAGGAACAACGGCGACGCGGGCATAATGCCGCCTCGTTAAAAAATAATTCATTTAACCACAATGCTTCGACGATGTGCGAAAAAGCAAGTTGCGCGAGCCGACACTATCACCGTCACTCTTTCTCTCTCTGTCCTTCTTTGTCTTGCCTGTGTGCCACTCCCACCCCCTGTTTCTCGTCTACTATACGCTGCTTACAATAACGCGGCGACGATAGTAGGCGGTATAACAAGGGAGGGCAGGACTGTTCTAATTAACGCAATAAATAAGTATCGTGTACCCAGGATATCGCGAGGCCACGAGACGAGGCGGTGGTATATAGCGAGACCGTGGCTCCTTTTTATTCCGGGGATTTGTTTTTGCTTAAGGGCGGAATTACCGGTTTATGACGCGGAATATCGCGCTGGATTTATAGAGGGTGGATCGGGACAGGTGGTGGAGTTTACCTGGAAGTGATTTTGTGTGCGAAGATAAGTTGGAGATGTAGAAGAAAATGATAGTGTTCGCGAGAGAAAAGTAAGCCTTCTGTGGACAAATTTTATTCTGTACTTTCGACTTATTTTTTAACCCTTTGCGGTCGAAATTAATTTTTCATTCGGAATAATTAATTAATTTTCATTGAACGAAAACTGATAATACAACGCAAGATTGTAAATACAAAATTTCATTTTCCAACTTTGCATACGTTTAACGCAATAATGCGTGATTTCATTTTATATAAAAATTATATTTTATGTTTCTCAATGGTGTGCTATGGTGGCTGAGAGCAGACATACGACCGCAAAGGGTTGATATAAAATCGAGACATCCTGTATTTTCCCTCTGTTTCGCGTCATTTTTCAGAAATCTGGTATTCGTCACTGAGAACGTTTCGTGTAACTTTTCAGAAATCTAGTAT
>NW_017100427.1:1860784-1871047 GCF_001263275.1 Habropoda laboriosa
CTCAAGAAAGTATATTTTCTTAAAAAATTGTTCACTAAAGAAATAAAACTGGCAGGAAACAACGATCAAATTTCTTTTCTTTTGGTTTTTCAGGGAGGAGTTACGATGATTCTATTGCGAAACCAAGGGGCCAAGAGAAAATGTTTTCGGTGACCCTTGTATTTCTTTTTTTAAACGGAAACGTGTATATTCTGCGGACTAATATGGTAATGCGATAACATCTGTCGGTGTTTGGTAATACAGCGATAATATCTGATTTTATATCTGAATCAGACATTGCCATTAACGGTGGAAAGTTTGAAACTCAGCCACCGTAACGATACACATCTTCAGTTCAAATTATTCACATTTTTTATGCATCGTCTGTCACAGAGAAAAAAAAAAAAAAAAAAAAAAAATTTGTGCGGACAGAGAGGATTCTAGTCTGAAAACAGGCTTCAAAGGCACACATTTTCGAAATGAGACATTCGAACACTTCTTTCCCCCCCCGAGGCATAATTACAGCGACAATCTAGAAAAACAGAGGACACGTTTCTCACACATTTACGAACCGTTCACCATAACCCCACACAAATTAATCGCGTTTCAATACTCAGGTGCAAGAAAAAGCATGCAAAATACATATTACCGAGCAAGAAGAGAAAAACCCGCGATTTCCTGTTCCCAACCTGCTGATCCACTAAAAAAAACCGCCTCGAGCCAGGCTGGAGGAAAACCAATAAAGCCGTTCTCGGCGTAACGAAGGGCACAACGTTTGATGCGCGACCGAGAGAACATACTTTCGAGCGAAACGGCTGAATTATAAAAAGTGTTCGTCGAATGGTCGTCAATTAAAGCGTCATCCAGGTTGAATAAATTTATAAGCTCGAGTCGTCGTCGCGGCTCGATAGGACCGGTAAGACGCCGTTGAATGGGAATGATCTGCGCGCGCGATTCAAATGATAATAACCTCCCCGTCGCAACTTTTCTCTCTCCGTTTCCTTCTTTCCCTTCAACGTGCACCCGAGTCGACGACGCGACTCAGAAGCACACACAGTTTTCTCTTCCTTTTTTTTTTCCCCCCCTCAGAATCCAATGTAACCATTGTCCACGAACTGAAAGCGTGTCACCCGCAGACTCAGGGACACACAGCTAGCTTTCTCGCCCTTTCCAAACATTTTCCTTTCTTTCATTAAGCGGCCTTTTCACGCGAGCATCGCCGCCAACTGAGACCGTTCACCTTCGCCTTTCATGGGGGTTTTACTGGCCAAAGGGGGAGCCAAAGAGGGTGGACCAAAAAAGGCGACGGATTCTCGGGGAACCCGTTCACATAATGCCAGACACCTCCAGATGTAGGTTTACCGGATACTAAAGCGTGGAACGCGCTTTTTTGCCCGGGCCCAAGTGGGACGACGCGCGAAACGTCGTCGTCGTCGTCGATAATGACTCCCCGACCATCCCTTTTCCCCTCTCTTCGTCCCATCCTCGACCCAGTGCGTCTTCTCGCTCTTCTACGCTATTCCAACGAGCCGCGTGCCTCGCTTCAAGTTCGTCCTCCTTCTCTTCTTCTCTCTGTCTCTTCCAAGACGGGACACGCGTTCGATTCGATCGGTCCATCGGACGAAAAAACGCGGGAACACGCTGAACACCAAGGGAGAAAAAGAGGACCGGAAGAAAATGACAAATGGAAGGCTAGAAAGTTCGAGCTGGAGAGTAACAGATTACCGGGACCTGGTATATATAAGTCTCGTGTAGCTTTCTCAGATACTGGTGAAAAAATGCTTCTCTGTGTGCGTTGGGGAGAACGAGGGACAAGCTGTTGCTTGGAGACGTTGATGCATTGTTTAATCAAATAGGGTGTTAAGCTTGAGAATGTACGGAAGGTATGGTATTTTTTAAATTAAGCGATCAAGGAATGCTTCGTAATTGGTGCTCCTCGGAAATTGATTTAACGTTTCAAGCTTTATTTTTCTGGTTTCAATCAAATTTCTTCGCCAGAATTTGAATAATTGATAATCAGGGGTGGTCAATAATTTTGTGATTCATTTGAAATAAATATAATTTTGAAATTAATTTTTCAAAAATCATATTACGTTGTAAAATAATTGTAGGCTCACTGCACATTCAGTAAGCCCTCTAATACCCACTTTCAATTAACCATATCTCCAAAGCTTCCTGAATCGAAAAATCGCACACTGTCTTTCGAATATCACTCAGCAAGCTTCCTTAATTAACTTCACTTAACCCTCTATGGGCCCGGGTAACTTTCAAGTCACATACTAATATACCGATATTTTATTAAATAATTGAACTTTCTTCCACAATACTGCACATTCAGTAAGCCCTCTAATACCCACTTTCAATTAACCATATCTCCAAAGCTTCCTGAATCGAAAAGTCGAACACTGACTTTCAAAGATCACTCAGCAAGCTTCCTTAATTAACTTCACTTAACCCTCTATGGGCCCGTGTAACTTTCAAGTCACATACTAATATATCGATATTTTATTAAATAATTGAACTTTCTTCCACAAAATGGCATAAACGTCTTGTACAATGTCTCCTTATTAACCAGTAACTTTCTTGATAACCGTTGTTACTTCAAAGTTACAATATGTATTCGTTATGATAAAATTGTCGAAACTGCTGAATTCACTGTTATTCTGCATTTATAGGTCGATATTTGCTAATTTTACGTTACATAAATTCTTTTACAGTCAAGAAAAATATTCGGCCCATAGAGGGTTAACAGAACGGAAACACGATTTTTCGCTCTCCAAAAAATATAGTCCACCAAATCCCCAATCAATACTTGCTTAGAAAACAAAAATACCCAATTACACCGACAGCCATCAACGTCCGCCACGATAACCGAGTTAAAAACGGAATCGTCGACCTGGACTTCGCTCGATCAAATCTCGCCACCGAAAAAAAAAAGGAAAAAGAACAAACGAGAAAACGAAGAGTAGCGTGTAGCAGCAGCAGCAGTAGTAGGAGGAAGAGAGAAAAAAAAAGGAGCTTCAGCGTCGTTTATCTCTTGGGCTTTTTACGACTATCGTGCAGCCAGCAGCAGCTTCCTTCCTGCCGTTCCAGAGAGAGAGTCCCGACGCTCTCGTTAAATTTGCACCAGGCCACGACGACGGCGATATTTGCGGCCGTATATTTTTTCTTCGCTCGCTTGCCCGCCGCGCCGATATTTATTCCTCGGTGTCGTTCGAACGGAAACGCGCCACGATAAACCGTCGCGTCACGTTCTCTTCCCCGACGTCGAATATCACCTCTCTATCAGATACACTCGGCCGTCCTCTCTTTCTCTGCCCACGATAACGCGTTCCCCGCTTCAGATTACGACGAGCGCGGAACTGCACGAGCTACCACGTAAACCAGCGTTTCTACGGGCGCTAATTATTGTCGCTGAGCAACGGCTGCGCGTTCCACGCTTTTCCTCCATGGAGAACGATTTTCGGTGAAAGGAACGTGTATGACGATTGTTGGATCGATGATTTGACGACAGGATGGTGATGGATATTTCATTTTGTGTTTAGGGGATGCGACGGTATGTTTGAAATGTGAAATTCGCAGAAATGTAAAGTGGGGAGCTGGAAATCTGAACCCTTTAAGTTCGCATTTTTCTCAATTTAATGCGCGAATAACGATCGATTTTGTTTCTTTTTAATTATTTTCTGAGTGTATTTAAATGAGAAAGTGGGGAGCTGGAAATCTTAACCCTTTAAATTCACATTTTTCTCAACTTAATGCGCGACTAACGATCGATTTTATTTTTTCTTTGATTATTTCCTGAGTGTATCTAAATAAGTTTTCTCTTATTTATTTTTTAGTTCCCTGTAGCTCACGCTATTTGCCATTATAGAAAGAATAACGCAATACGGAAAGTGAAAGAAGATAATTAAATAAAATTGCACATATCGACTGAATCATTTTTTTTTTTTCTAGGATTTTAATAATTTTGTAACGACTTTGTGTTAAGTGTCTTAATATTTGTGAATTACTAGCTAAAACATAGTTTGCAACAGAGAAGGAACATTTTAGTGAATCTTGATAGTGAAAGCATTTATCGAATCGTTAATTTAATATCACATTGGAAGAAGATACGTTTGAAACATTCTACGAATATGATCTCGGAGTATCTAATTAATGGCATACTTAATCAACTTAATCGATTTCAACATTTTTGTTAACGAAAACAGCTTCGTTTTGTGCATTAACCAGCGTGCAATTAATATCGCCTACCAGACACGAAATTGCAGAGCTACGAGTTTGAGAATGATTGATTGGCTGATACATTCGCGCCAAATAACATATACCTACAATTCAGCTTCGATAAAAAAGATAATACTTCACGTGAGTAATTTATGTTTCAACCTGCATCGCTCGCAAAAAATTCATCAAAATTTATTGCACGTAAAACTGTGTATTTTCGTATCTAACCTCGCAAATTCGAATAATTTATTGGATAAATAAAGATACATATCGTTTAAGTCGTTCTTTCCATATTTGTGATTTTATTGCACCTTCGCATTGAATATGTGCACACTTAGTGTGTTACACCTACTTGTCATTTTATTTCGATGAGATTTCAAAGCGTGTATATGACTGACATAAATCTATGAAACGTATGTTTTAAATTTTCACGACAAGCTCAAATAAAAAAGTGGACTTCGCAATTTTTTCAAAACATTACGTTATCTACTAAACTAATCCTTCTAACTTCTCAAAAAAATTCAACGAGTTTAAATGTATACTTTAAATTTTCACTGCAAGCTGAAATGAAAAAATAGTAAACAGTGACCTTTGCAATTTTCTTCGCTATTTCTACAAATTGCAATTCCTTCAAAATCTTTTCGACACATCGTCTACTAAACTAATCCTTCTAACTTCTCAAAAAAATTCAAGGAGTTTCGTCCCAAAATGTATACTTTAAATTTTCACTGCCTGCTGAAATAAAAAAATAGTAAACAGTGACCTTTGCAATTTTCTTCGCAATTTCTACAAATTGCAATTCCTTCAAAATCTTTTCGACACATCGTCTACTAAACTAATCCTTCTAACTTCTCAAAAGAATTCAAGGAGTTTAAATGTATACTTTAAATTTTCACTGCAGGCTGAAATGAAAAATTTGTAAAAAGTGCACTTTGCAATTTCTTCAAAATCTTTTCGACACATCGTCTACTAAACTAATCCTTCTAACTTCTCAAAAAAGCTCAACTCGTTTGGTCTAATTTCAAAAAAGTAATACTCTTCCAAACCATACATCAACAATTTCTCGAATAAAGAAAACTTCTAATTTCTCGAATAAGCAAACATCGATTTTCGAAAATTCCAAAATCGAGTCACCCTATAACTCCCCCCGAAAAGACTGACACAGACACCGTGTGACTAAAGCAACGTGGTCGTTTCCATCTCTCCCGACGTATCCCGCTCGGAGGAGCCTATATTTCAGCTGGAAACGTGGCCGCGTTTAACGCGCGGAACGAGGTAGTTACGAGGAACGTATTCATCGCGTTGTCCCCGGCTTTCTGAAACCGTCCAAAAGGATCGCGACGAGCCGAGACATCACCCACCTGGGCGACGATATATCACGCGAAACGAGCGGTCTAGATCGACTTCTTATTGGCTTGGCAACCGGCACCGTTCCTCTCCAGAGCAACATGACTAATTATTGCTGTCCCGGTTCGGTGCAGTCTAGTTTACCTTTGCACGCTTTCCCGCCCGTCATTTCTCACACGCGTGCCTGTCGTCCTCCGGTTTCGCGCGATTCGCTGCTCACTCGCGAGAGCTCCTTTTGCGCCAGATCTCCTTATTCTTCTTCTTCTAGACGAAACCCGGGTGACAGGAGTCGACGAACGACTCTTCCACGTTCCTGTGAAATACGGAACCGAGAAAAGCGCGGTGGAAAAGGATTGTTTACGACGATGGCAGGTTTTAACGGAGAGAGTTGCGTGATTTATGTTCTTAAGTAGCGATCATTGCTGGGTCTTTTTTTATTCTTCCTTTTTAACGAGACTTTATTTGCATACCGTTGTGTGCCGCAGTCGGGGACGATAGTTAACGAGAAAGCAAGTTTTGAGAAAGTTTAATAAGGTTCGTTTTTTATGGGAACAGAATTGCTTTTATGTTGAGTGTTTTATAACGTGGTAATTGGGGAGAGTTTACTCGTTGGTTTAGCAACGTTTGGGGTGGGATGATTTATTTATCGAGGGATTGTTTGGTTTTTGGTGAATATAGAATATGTCACACTTTGTGTTTGTGAGAATGAAAATATAAATTAGAGAGGTTTGGTATAAACTGGAACTTTATGTATTGGTGTCTCTGTTTATAAAAATCAAAGTATAAATTGTAAATTAAATTTTTGAGAAGTGAATCTAATTAACAAATTAATCCTCCTTGAAATGAAAATTATGTATGAATACAAAATATAGAAACATGAAAAAGTTTAACTTATAAAAGATAAATTAAAAAGATTGAAATTTTGTTTGAGAAGTGAACCTAATTAACAGATTAATCCTCCTTGAAATGAAAATTATGTATGAATACAAAATATAGAAACATGAGAAAGTTTAACTTATAAAACATAAATTAAAGAGATTGAAATTTTGTTTGAGAAGTGAACCTAATTAAATCCTCCTTGAAATTCAAATTATGTATGAATACAAAATATAGAAACATGAAAAAGTTTAACTTATAAAAGATAAATTAAAGAGATTGAAATTTTGCTTGAGAAGTGAACCTAATTAACAGATTAATCCTCCTTGAAATGAAAATTATATATGAATACAAAATATAGAAACATGAAAAAGTTTAACTTATAAAACATAAATTAAAGAGATTGAAATTTTGTTTGAGAAGTGAACCTAATTAAATCCTCCTTGAAATTCAAATTACGTATGAGTACAGAAATTTACAAAAGATATACCATATGTATATGCAAATTCACGATACATATTAAAATTGCATTAAGGAACCATTGATCTCCGCTCGAATAATAAACATTCCCATCTCTGCTATTGAAAAATATTCCACCACCAATTTCTCACTTCAGAAAACAAATTACAATAACCACGCAATCAAGCGTGGCAACAAAAACCCCACCTGAAACGATGAAAATCGAGCAAAACCCAGAGAAAATTATTTATAAAACCCTTATTTAAAGACGTCTCGTTTAATAACTCATCGAGCACGCGTGCACTCGATACGACAGTGTTTGACAATCAGCACGTGACAATTTCCCATCGAAGGGGATAATCAGAAGAGTGCTTATTTATATACCGATGCATCGATAATCGCGCCTTAATTAGCACGAGCTAAATAACCCAGCGAGATTAAAAAGAGAAGATTTCTTTTGTCGATGTTTCGCTTTCACCATGTTTTTCAGTCTAACGACTTACCCCCATTTTTCTCCAGGTCGTCGTTTACACGGTCCGTTTCACCGCTGACGATACAAAAATACGAGACGCCAAAAGTGTACACACAGTAGAGATTGAAAAAAAAAAAAAGAAAAAAGAAAAACAAACACACGAGCCCTCAGAAATGTTAACGTTGTGTGGCAAAATTGCTTCTCGTACAAAGGAGAGTAGCGGTGGGGTGGTCGGTTTCGTGTCGTTAATCCTCGAAGCAATCGGGCCTCGGACAACGGGAGAGTGCCTCGTCAACTTTGTTTGCCGATGACATCTGTGCGCTCTGGTAATTGCGTACCTGCTATTCATACGCGATGAGACTCCGTTTCGAATAAGGACTTCGATCAAGGACAAACGCGTCTACGCGAGCCGAACCTACGTTTATGCAAATAGACGCGCGGCCCGGCCAGACTTCGCGTCACGTAACCAACCTGACCGCGAGAAACGCGATTCTTTCGCTGGAGAACGATTGATCGCTGGTCCGCTTCTTCTGTTCTTGTGCTGCGTCTTGTGTAAGCTTTAATTGAATCGTACGAATTGGACGTTTCTGAGGGGTTGCAGTGTGAGTGCACGGTGTTCAACGCAGGAGAATATTCATTTTTTTTTTTATTAATTTTCAGTACTGAGTTGGGTGAGATTTCAAAATTTCGAATTTTGTGTCGAGTCTGAGTACTGGAATATTCGAGCTTTGTGTTCGAGTATGCGAGTATTCAGATTCGGATTTTTTTTAATTACTCGAACAGAGTGTTTAATATAGACGGATATTCATTTTTTTTTTAAATTAATTTTTAGTAGCGATTTTGGTAAGGTTGTGTAGGAATTACAGCTTTCACTATTTGGATATCAGAGTATTTGAAATATTTGTTATAATTCAAATAAGAGTCTGAGTATTCGAGTATTCAGATTTGGATTTCTTTTTAATTACTCGAAAGCTTTTCTTATCTGGAGTTGGATTAAAACAATGCTCGTTTGACACTGATATTCAGTATGCGATAGACTCATCGCGAGTGAAACAATTAAAAAATTAGAAGATGGATTTGGTTAACGTTAAGCTCTATTTTGGTTCGGTTTCTGCTAACTTCTAGATTTACATTAATGTATAATAAGTATTATCTGATAGCAAATTAATTTATTTATTATTTATTTTATTTTCTAAAATTCTTACGCAGTTGCGAAATCGGCCATTCCACGTGCAATAACCTAATACTTAACAGTACAAATAGTTGCGTAGAATGCATCAGGAATACATGTAAAACATGTGTGCATTCTACGAAGATTATACACCGCAGAATTGCTTCAACGTGTTCACATGAAACAAGCTGTATGTAATCTGTTATTTTCTCTAAAGTTTCCAATGTATTTTTACCGAATTGTAAAACAGAATGGTACAAGGTAAAGAACCAGCTTATCCTCTAATACCAGTTTCTCTCTAATAAGAGCATCTATAGTAACTACTTCACATAATGGAATTCACTATTTTATCGTACATAATCATACAACATCCATCAAGTATATTACCTTATGTTAATATAATAATACTTCTACACCCCTATCGTCGTCGATACGCAAATAAAGCTTTCCTCGAAATGCCAAAGAAAAAAAAACACACACAAATCCTCCCATTTATAATATTACAGTGTAACATTGTAAATAAGATAACGAGCCATAAATCACGAGTATTCACTTATCTGTTAATTCGAAAGTGAGTCATCTGAAAACCGGCGGATTCCGATTTTCGAAAACAAGACCTTTCAGATAACCGTGATAACCAACGTTTCACTTTACTCATTGTGGACGTAATTGCCCCAACTATTTCGTTCCATGTTTTTATGCATGAAACCGGCCACCGCAAAATATAATACCAACTCCACAGGCAGTAAGTTTCCACGTCTCTTTACGATTGTCGAGTGTTTCGAAAGGTTCGAAACGAGCAACGCCGCAGAGTTTCACAGTGTAAAACATGGACTAGTCGAAACAATAGACTGACAAAACACTTCCCCTCTATAGAAAACAAAAATCACGGTCACGTAACTCTGGAAAACACGAAGCTCGCTCGAACAATAAATCGAAACGCATTCCAATGGAGTCGAATTAGATCGAAAATTGAAAAAAAATCGTTCTTCGACAATTTTTCTTTTCCTCTCGTAGAAATATCACTTCGTCTCCTTCCGCAACGCCACCTTTCTCCATTTTCTCCTAATTTCACGCCACTCGAGTATTAACGCTAACCTCAAATATTCTAACCCACCGATCACTCTTCGAAGAACATTCCATTATGTATACATACCACGTGATATACCAATAGCCAACCTAGCAAAGGGTACCAACTCCCCACGGTCAATTTGTACGCGAAGCACGCAAAACACTCTCACGAAAGTAACGAAAACACGGAATATCGATTGGCTACTGCGCATGAAACAGCGATACGTAAACAGTAACATCGCTATGACCCGTAACCGTCCTCGTCGCGAGAAACAAGCATTTCTGAAAACACGACCGATTCTCGCTTCGTGTGTTCGAAAACTATCGATCGTGTTTACACGGTTGACTTCGCGAAAGGACACGAGAAGAGAGGGAAGGAGAGAGAACCGTGCTCGCGCTTATATTTTCTACGCGAAAAGAACGGCAGACGAGCGGTCAGACTAAAAGACAGAAAGAGAGCGAGAGAGAGAATGATAGGTTAGAAAAGCGAGATTTTGGTAGGCATGGGTGAAATAGAAGGGGGAATTGGAAGCAAGGTCTGTGTCGTTGGTTTGGCATTCAGAATGCAGAAAGGAGTCGAGAAAGAGGAGCGTGGGGTGCCACGGCAGTTTGCGTGCATGTGTTTCTCGTTCGTCCCTATGCACGAGGATAGTAGTCCCGGAGAGCG
>NW_017100427.1:1871077-1874231 GCF_001263275.1 Habropoda laboriosa
AGAGAGACGGAAGCGAGAGGCCGCAAAATATATGCTGCATGCTCGGTGGATGCTCGTTTGCAGCGTTCCGTAGAGGGACGAGGATAATCGCAAGTATACCGGCTACGGATAGAGTGAAACGGAAGAAAAGGAGAACGTGAAACGGTTCGCCGAGGAGGAGAGGCCTGGTCAATGGTAGGCCGGCTATCGGAACACCCTTCTCGAAAACAAAGCCGGATCTCACCTTGATTTATCGCTGTGCGCTGCCGCGGTGCTGTGCTCTCCTCTGGTCCAGGCTTACACAGCCGCCGGGGTAAACTCCCCGGCGAGAATTAATCCATTATCGGTCCAACGGAAAAAACGGAATAGCAACGGGCGTTAGAAGAGAAGAACGACGTAGGCCAGAATACACCACTGTCTATACGTCTCTCTCGATCCGAGAGACTCGACGATGCTTCTTCCGGACTCTCTCTCTCTCTCTCTGTATTATACGTGTGTGTGTGTGGCTTTTTCACTCTGGCTGCCTCAGGCACGCACACCAGACTCTCGGTTAACTCGGTTCGTTGGAGACGTGTGTACACACTGTACAGGTCGGTGTCCCTCACTAAATCAGCTTCGTAAAACGTATGCACGGCAACGTGTGTCACGGCTAGCAGCCGAATGCTTGCACACGGCAGCGGGTCGGTCACACAACGCCAGAAACACGAGCACACCGGACACGCGTTTCTCCAAATATTTTCCCTCGTGCGCACGCTCCGCGCCTCTAAGCGGCGGCTAAGATATATCGTATGCACGTCCGACGGTAACGACGCGGGGTATCGATACACGTGCCAGCCGACCGATCGAGACACGAACCACCCCTAACACCGGCCGAAAACGCACTGACGTGAATGCAACCGAGGAAACACGAAAGCAGAGATCCGACCGAGTCGCTAAGTACGTGGTGGGGGAAACTGTTCGGTAGACTTCGGAACGCTTCGGCCCGACTATCCCCTCTCCTCGCTACTCCCTTCTCCGGTGAATATTGGAGCACAAGCGTAGGATTCTCCCGGCCCCTATGTAGTCTCACGAGAGTCAGTCCGATGTGTATTCGGACTCCTCTTTTTCTCTCCCTCCTTCTTTCTCGTTCTCTCTTATTTATAGTCTCTTTTTCTCTTCTTTTCCCTCTATCTTTCTCTCTCTTTCTCTGTCACCACAGCTACACTCCCCCTACTCCAAAGTGAACGCTCCGCGCTGTCTCGTCGTACATGCACACCTGTTTACGCGTAAATGTGTGCACGCGACGCGTACCACCTTATACCCTCTGTTTCTCTCTCTCTCGCGCGCGCGAGGCAGCCTCCACACGCGCGATGACGTCACGCTGGGCGCCGTGGCGTGGATAACGAGATGGCCCGAGTCTTCCTCGGGACCCTCGATCGCTAATTATCGTCCTAGAGGTTTCGCCTCGTTCCACGGCCGGTTTGCTCCTTTTTCCTTTGCTACCTCTGCTGCTGCTGCTGCTTCCACTGGCAGACGGAGAAATCGTGCGGCCCGGGTGAGGGCACACCGCGCGGCAGTCACCCTGGCTTCGAACATCCGAGGCCGAGGATTTTCGTTTCGCCGCCGCTCGTTCTACCCGGTGGCATTAATGATGTCTCGTGTAGGTACAGTCACGACCGGTTCCTCTCGGGGGCTTTACCTCCTATCAAGATCGAGTATCTTTCTACTAGCGGGGACCCGGAGAGGACACGCCAGGGCAGCCGAACAATTCCCATCTAGGGTTTCACGCGGTGTGTAAAACACGTCTACTTGGTCCACGTACGCGATACCACGAAGAAGAAACCCCGTGCAGAGTTCTCTCGATAGTGTGTTCTTTAGACGGGTGAGGAATCGACGAGGATCGCTCGCTGTGTAGGGACGGAAATTCCGTGGACGACGGCGACGCGGATCGCAAAAATCACCGTCCGACGGTATAAATAACGAAAACAGCCCGAGTTCGTAGGAGGCTTTCGAGAGAGGTACCTGTGCGATAAATAACGAGCGAGCCGGAGCACACCTGCAGCGACAAGGCGTGTCCGATGGACGGATCAAGTTTAGCGTTCCCTCTCTTCGTTTATTCCTACGGCCGAAAGCTATCGCAAGACGCGACACCAATAAAATGCTAATCGTCCCTCCCTCGTTACATCACTTACCGTATGTGTCTATACACACACGCGACCAGAAGAATGGATCGACGACAACAATGTATATACCGCGAGGAGTAAGCGACTATAGGTCGCGTATGAATAATACAGATAATTGGGCGTATCTGTTACGATAAGTTTATTTTTGCATCGGGTGCAACGGCTTCTGTGAAATTCATTTGAATATTTAAATACCTTACTGCCTACCCAGTTTTGCTGTCCTTTTCCTAACTAATTCACAACCTACTTAAATCTGCCATAACTTCAGCCTACGACCAATAACGACTCTGTGTTAATTAACGTGAAAAAAACCGAGTCAAGGTATTAACTAGTTTGAAACGTCGGCATCGCAAAGTACATAACGAAAGCTAGCGCGATTCGTACGACGGAGTGCAGACTCCCCGCGAACGAGTGTCCCCTCTTGTAAACGCGCCCGTGTCCTCGGCGTCTCCGGCGGCACGGAAGGGAAGATCCAGCCCTCCGGCCACGGACACTTTCCCTCGCTGCTCCCGGAATAGCCAGGAAACCGAAGGGTAGCTCTTTTCTCCCGGGGAGAGGCAGCCAGGCAACGAGGACGGTGCATAGGAACGACGGAGGATTGGTACTGATTACGATCTCGCGTCACCCCAGCTCTAAGGAGCGCGACAATCACGATCGCTGTAATTCTGCGTACGCGCAAGGTGGTCCATTTACGATCCTCCAGTTTGGAATTCGCGGGAAAAGTCGCAATGGAGAAGAAGGGTTTGGATTAGTTCGGAACGACGACCGGTTAACGGTTGCGTGCTCCTTATTAAATTGATCAAGCTCGAGGGAACAGGCGAGAACCTTTCGAAGTGACTTGATCCGTGGCTTTTTTGCCAGAAGTAAAAAAGGGTAATCCTTTCGTTTCCCTCCCCCCAGATACGATTTATCGAGAAAGAAGGATATTAATTAACGAAGCTGGGCGCGGGAAAGATTCGCCGCGGACAATGGGCACAAGTTTTCCAACGTCTAGGTTGGATGTAGACGGCGGC